>NC_041392.1:276849700-276927588 GCF_002162155.2 Triticum dicoccoides | reverse complement strand
CGCGCCCCCTACCTCGTGGCCTCTTCTTTTCTTTCTTGATGTAGGCTTCAAGTCTCCCGGGTCTTGTTCATTGAGAAAATCACGTTCCCGAAGGTTTCATTCCGTTTGGACTCCGTTTGATATTCCTTTTCTTCAAAACCCTAAAACAGGCAAAAAACAACAATTCTGGGCTGGGCCTCCGGTTAATAGGTTAGTCCCAAAAATAGTATAAAAGTGGATAATAAAGCCCAATAATGTCCAAAACAGTAGATAATATAGCATGGAGCAATCAAAAATTATAGATACGTTGGAGACGTATCAGTGAAAGAGCGTATCATATCTTGGGGTTTGGATGCACCAGCGAAGTTTGCACCAACTCTCGAGGTGAGAAAGGGCAATGCACGGTATTGAAGAGGCTAGCAACGATGGAAGGGTGAGAGTGCGTATAATCCATCGACTCAACATTAGTCATAAAGAACTCACATATTTATTGCAAAAATCTACAAGTCATCAAAACCAAGCACTACACACATGCTCCTAGGGGGATAGATTGGTAGGAAAAGACCATCGCTCGTCCCCGACCGCCACTCATAAGGAAAGCAATCAAAGAACACCTCATGCTTCAAATTTGTCACACAACGTTTACCATACGTGCATGCTACAGGACTTGCTAACTTCAACACAAGTATTTCTCAATTCCATAATTACTCAACTAGCACAACTCTAATATTACCACCTTTATATCTCAAAACAACTATCAAGAATCAAACTTCTCATAGTATTTAATGCACTCTATATGAAAGTTTTTATTATACCCATCTTGGATGCCTATCATATTAGGACCAATGTTATAGCCAAAGCAAATTACCATGATGTTCTAAAAGACTCTCAAAATAATATAAGTGAAGCATGAGAGATCAATAATTTATATAAAATAAAACCACTACCATGCTCTAAAAAGTGAAGCACTAGAGCAAAATTATCTAGCTCAAAAGATATAAGTGAAGCACATAGAGTGTTCTAACAAATTCTGATTCATGTGTGTCTATCCCAAAAGGTGTGTACAACAAGGATGATTGTGGTAAACTAAAAAGACAAGACCCAAATCATACAAGACGCTCCAAGCAAAACACATATCATGTGGTGAATAAAAATATAGCCTCAAGTAAAGTTACCGATAGATGAAGACGAAAGAGGGGATGCCTTCCAAGGCATCCCCAAGCATAGGCTTTTGGTTGTCCTTGGATTTTACATTGGGGTGCCTTGAGCACCCCCAAGCTTAGGCACTTGCCACTCCTTGTTCCAAAATCCATCAAATCTTTACCCAAAAGCTTGAAAACTTCACAACACAAAACTCAACAGAAAATCTCATGAGCTTCATTATTATAAGAAAACAAACCACCACTTTAAGGTACTCTAATGAACTCATTCTTTATTTATATTAGTGTTAAACATACTGTATTCCAACTTCATTATGGTTGATACCCCCCGATGCTAGCCATAGATTCATCAAAATAAGCAAACAACACACGAAAAACAGAATATGTCAAAAACAGAACAGTCTGTAGTAATCTGTAGGTTTCGAATACTTCTATAACTCCAAAAATCCTGAGAAATTAGGACATCCTAAATAATGTGTAAATTGATCTAATGCAGTTGGAATTGGTATCGCTCTTTTGTAAAAAATGCAAATTATTCTCGTGAGCGCATACCTTCTGTTTTTTTCAGCATGATCAAACAACAATCACCCAAGAAGAACCTAAAGGCTTTACTTGGCACAAACACTAATTAAAACATAAAAAACAAAATCATAATAGAGGATAGATGATTTATTTATTACTAAATAGGAACAAAAAGCAAGGAACAAAAATAAAATTGGGTTGCCTCCCAACAAGCGTTATCATTTAACGCCCCTAGCTAGGCATAAAAACAAGAATAGATCTATGTATTGTCATCTTTGGTAGGCAATTCTTCAATTGAACACTTATAACCCTTAGGACATTCTTTATTTTTGAAATGATCAAACTCCTAGGTAGAAAATCAAGAAATTCATTTGTAGCAAAAGGTTCCTTAACGACATCTAAAAAATTGGGGTGAACATTTATTGATTTGAGATGTTCATTTTCTTACTAGAAGATTCACCCTTATTTTTAGGAACATAGATAAATTTGGCAACTTTGGTAGGGGGAGGATTTGAGGAGTTTTTAACGGCAGAAAAAGCGGACCCCAAGTTGGTATTAATCTCTTCGAGTTTATCAATTCTAGTGGAATCTTGATCTATCTTTTCATTAACTATGGGTTCCTTTTCCTTAAGATTTTTCAGAGTAACTCCTACCTTAGATCCATATTGAGTAATTTGGTTGTGGATCTTTTTATCCAAATTTTCAATTAACTCAACAATGGCAATTTTATTTTCAATAATATCAAGCCTTTGCATCACATGTTCGAAAGCTAAAATAGTTCCATTGACCAAAAGAGGAGGTGGGCCTAACAATTCTATCATAGCATTATAAGAATCAAAAGTATGGCTACCCAAGAAGTTTCGTCCGGTAATGGTATCAAGAACATATCTATACCAAGGAGTGATGCCTACCTAAAAATTGCGAAGAAGAACGGAGGTAGATTGATTTTTAGTAGATCTGTTTTGAGCATTGCAAATTCTATACCAAGCATCTTTTAGATTTTCTCCCTCCCTTTGTTTAAAATTAAAAACTTCATTATCAGGAGAAGAAGGAAGGGAGAAAGGGCTAGCCATGACAACAAGATAAACGATCTAACACACGGATACACAAGAGGCAAGCGAAAAGAGGCGAACGGAAGAAGGGTGAATAAAACGACAAAGGTGAAGTGGGGGAGAGGAAAACGAGAGGCAAATGGCAAATAATGTAATGCAAGGGATAAGAGTTTGTGATGGGTACTTTGTTATGTCTTGACTTGGAGTAGATCTCCTCGGCAATGGCGCCAGAAATCCTTCTTTATACCTCTTGAGCATGTGTTGGTTTTCCTTGAAGAGGAAAGGGTGATGCAGCAAAGTAGCGTAACTATTCCCCTCAGTTTTTGAGAACCAAGGTATCAATCCAGTAGAAGACTACACTCAAATCTCCTAGTACCTGCACAAACAAATAAGAACCTTGCAACCAATACGACAAAGGGGTTTTCAATCCCTTCACGGCCACTTGCAAAAGTGAGATCTGATATTGTTCATAGAGCATGGCGGTGGTTTTATTTTATAGAAATAATTGATCTCTCATGCTTCACTTATATCATTTTGAGTGTCTTTTAGAACAGCATGGTAATTTAATTTGGTTATAAATTTTAAATGCTAAGAGAAGTTGGATGCTTGATAGTTGTTTTGAGATATAAATGTGGTAATATTAGAGGTGTGCTAGTTGAGTAATTGTGAAATTGATGAATACTTGTTTTGAAGTTGGCAAATCCTGTAGCATGCACGTATGGTAAACGTTGTGTGACAAATTTGAAGCATGGGGTGTTCTTTGATTGCTTTCCTTATGAGTGGCGGTTGGGGACGAGCGATGATCTTTTCCTACCAATCTATCCCCCTAGGAGCATGCGCGTAGTGCTTGGTTTGATGACTTGTAGATTTTTGCAATAAGTATGTGAGTTCTTTATGACTAATGTTGAGTCCATGGATTATACACACTCTCACCCTTCCATCATTGCCAGCCTCTTCGGTACCGTGCATTGCCCTTTCTCACCTTGAGAGTTGGTGCAAACTTCGCTGGTGCATCCAAACTCCATGATATGATACGCTCTATCACACATAAGCCTCCTTATATCTTCCTCAAAACAGCCACCATACCTACCTATTATGGCATTACCATAGCCATTACGAGATATATTGCCATGCAACTTTCCAATGTTCCATTTATTATGACACGCATCATCATTGTCATATTGCTTTGCATGATCATGTAGTTGACATCGTATTTGTGGCAAAGCCACCATGCTTAATTTTTCATACATGTCACTCTTGATTCATCGCAATCCCGGTACACCACCGGAGGCATTCACATAGAGTCATATTTTGTTCTAAGTATCGAGTTGTAATTCTTGAGTTGTAAGTAAATAAAAGTGTGATGATCATCATTAGAGCATTGTCCCATGTGAGGAAAGGATGATGGAGACTATGATTCCCCCACAAGTCGGGATGAGACTTCGGACGAAAAAAAGAGGCCATAAAAAGAAGAAGCCCAAATAAAAAATGCCCTTGGTCTTCGTGAGCAAGAAAGTTGGATGCACACCCATGGAGTTGATGGAGACTATGATTCCCCCACAAGTCGGGAATTTTTAATTATAGAACTTAGCTTGTATATTCCAATGATGGGCTTCCTCAAATGCCCTTGGTCTTCGTGAGCAAGAAAGTCGGATGCACACCCACTTAGTTTCTTTGATGAGCTTTCATATATTTATAGCTCTAGTGCATCCGTTGCATGGCAATCCCTACTCCTTGCATTGACATCAATCGGTGGGCATCTCCATAGCCCATTGATTAGGCACGTCAATGTGAGACTTTCTCCCTTTTTATCTTCTCACACAACCTCAATCATCATATTCTATTCCACCCATAGTGCTATGTCCATGGCTCACGCTCATATATTGCGTAAAAGTTGAAAGAGTTTGAAAAGGATAAGTATGAAACAATTGCTTGGCTTGTCATCGTGATTGTGCATAATGGGAGCATTTTGTGTGACAAAAATGAAGCATGGACAAACTCTATGACTTTGTAGGGATAAGTTTTGTTTGTCTATGGTATTTTGATAAGACATAATTGCTTGATTAGCATACTTAGAGTATTTGTCAACAATAAACTTTTATCTTGAATCTTTTGGATATGAACATTCATGCCACAATAGAGAAAAATACATTGAAGAACATGCTAGAAAGAATTCCACATCAGAAATTCTATTTTTATCATTTACCTACTCGAGGACGAGCAGGAATTAAGCTTGGGGATGCTGATACGTCTCCAACGTATCTATAATTTTTGATTGTTCCATGCTATTATATTATCTTTTTTGGATGTTAATGGGCTTTATTTTACACTTTCATATTATTTTTGGTACTAACCTATTAACCCAAGGCCCAGTACAAATTATTTTTTTTTTCCTATTTCAGTGTTCCGCATAAAAGGAATGTCAAACGGAGTCCAAACGGAATGAAACCTTCGGGAGCGTGATTTTTGGAACAAACGTGATCCAGAGGACTTGGAGTGGACGTCAAGAAATGAACGGGGCATCCATGAGGCAGGGGGCGCACCCTCCACCCTCGTGGGCCCCTTGTGGCTCCACCGACCTACTTCTTCCTCCTATATATACCTATGTACCCCCAAACCATCGAGGAGCACCATGAAACCATATTTCCACCGCCGCAACCTTCTGTACCCAAGAGATCCCATCTTGGGGCCTATTCCGGAGCTCCACCGGTGGGGGCATTGATCACGGAGGGCCTCTACATCAACTCCATGGCCCCTCCGATGATGTGTGAGTAGTTTACCTCAGACCTTCGGGTCCATAATTATTAGCTAGATGGCTTCTTCTCTCTCTTTGGATCTCAATCCAAATTCTCCTCGATTCTCTTGGAGATCTATTCGATGTAATCTTCTTTTGCAGTGTGTTTGTCGAGATTCGATGAATTGTGGGTTTATGCTCAAGACTATCTATGAACATTATTTGAATCTTCTCTGAATTCTTTTATGTATGATTGGTTATCTTTGCAAGTCTCTTAGAATTATCAGTTTGGTTTGGCCTACTAGATTGATCTTTCTTGCAATGGGAGAAGTGCTTAGCTTTGGGTTCAATCTTGCGGTGCTCGATCCCAGTGACAGAAAGGTAAACGACACGTATTGTATTATTGCTATCGAGGATAAAAAGATGGGGTTTATATCATATTGCTTGAGTTTATCCCTCTACATCATGTCATCTTACTTAAGGCGTTACTATGTTCTTATGAACTTAATACTCTAGATGCATGCTGGATAGCGGTCGATGTGTGGAGTAATAGTAGTAGATGCAGGCAGGAGTCGGTCTACTTGTCACGGACGTGATGCCTATATACATGATCATGCCTAGATATTCTCATAATTATTCGCTTTTCTATCAATTGCTCGACTGTAATTCGTTCACCCACCGTAATACTTATGCTATCTTGAGAGAAGCCACTAGTGAAACCTATGCCCCCCGGGTCTATTTTCTATCATATAAGTTTCCAATCTATTTTACTTTGCAATCTTTTACTTTCAATCTATATCATAAAAATACCCAAAATATTTATCTTATCATTAATATCTCTATCAGATCTCACTCTCATAAGTGACCGTGAAGGGATTGACAACCCCTTTATCGCGTTGGTTGTGAGGTTCTTATTTGTTTGTGTAGGTACGAGGGACTTGCGTGTGGCCTCCTACTGGATTGATATCTTGGTTCTAAAAAATTGTGGGAAATACTTACGCTACTTTGTTGCATCACCCTTTCCTCTTCAAGGGAAAACCAACGCAGTGCTCAAGAGGTAGCACCGCCCCCTAGGGAGGCCTTGGTGTCATCCGCCTCGTGAGGCTTGGCCCCTCGCGAGGGTCTTGGGTTGTTGTTGCTGAAGCTGGGCCGTACCGGGCCGTCGACGGAGCCACGTCGTGGGCCGCAGGCAGGCAAGCCTAGGTACCCCCCTTCCCAGGACGCCGACAACAGCCTGCCGGGAAGCTGCTGCCGCCGAGAATGCTGGGAAAGGCAATGACTCGTACTGCAAGATCCACCGGACCAAGGGCCATGACCTTCAGGAGTGTTACCAGGTTGAGCAGCTTGTCAAGAACAGAGAGCGGAATATGATAATTGTGACAAGGAAAAAGGTCAGAATGCCACTGGCGAAAAGAGCCGAGGCGGTGAAGCAAATCGCTCCAGCAAACCATTCCAGAACCAAGGAAAACCCGCCAAGGGTCAAGAGAAGGAAGTTTGTGATGATGTGAGTGATGAAGGGGATGAAGAGGAAACTAGTGAGTAGGAATTTCAGAGGGCCATTGACGCCCTATGCATTGATGGTGGTACATCTTTGCATGCCTCCTACTGCCAGCTCAAGTGATGGGCACGAGAGATCAATGCCATGGAGCCAGCGCCAGAGGGAAACCGTTCAAATGGTCCCGCACGCCAATCATCTTTGATGAGGAGGATCACCCTGGCCGCACCATTGTGGTAGGATGCTTTCCATTGTTGGTATCCTCGACAATTCGCAACCTCAAGGTCACAAAGATGCTAGTGGATGGCAGGGCCGGGTTGAAAATATGATTTCCCCAGCAGTCATCAGTAAGCTTCAGATAGGATAAGAAGAGTAAGAGGTTACCGACATGTTTCAAGGAGTTAACCCCGGCAAGAGCCATCCTAAAGGGAAGATTACATTGCTAGTGACGTTTGGGGGAGAACTGAATTATCGGACAAAGAAAGTTGTGTTTGATGTGATTGATCTCCCCCTGCCGTTCAATGGGATTCTTGGACGCCCGGCCCAGGCCAAGTTCATGGCAACATCCCACTATGCTTATAACACTCTGAGGATGCTTCGGCCACTGGGATTCATCACTATCCATCAGATGAGTAGGATGCAATTATCTGCGTGGACAAGATGTACCAAGATGCAGTCGCAGCAGAGGCTACGGCAGCAACAGCTCCCGCCAAGGAAAGCAAAGGAAAGAAGAAGGATTGTACGACCTCCGGCAAGGAGTCTGAGAAGCGTGCCCCCTCCGAGTGCACGGCCCCCGTTGACGACGTGCCGGAGTGTTCCAACAAAAAGAGATCCAAGGTTGCTACACCCCAAGTGAAGAAGGTCCCGGCAGGGCTGGCTGGCATTGACGGTACTTTCACCATCAGTGCCACCCTTGATGACAAATAGGAAAGCGCGCTCATTGCCTTCCCGCGGGCGAATATCGATGTGCTTGCCTGGCAACCATCTGATATCCCCGGTGTTCCCAAGGAAGTAATCGAGCACCACCTTGCTGTTTGCCAACACGCCTGACCTATCAAGCAGAAAGTCCGGAAGCATGCCTTGGAAAGGCAACAGTTCATTGCCAAGGAAATCAAGAAACTGGAGGCAGCTGGTTTGGTCAGAGGAGTACTGCATCCAACATGGTTAGCAAATCCAGTGGTAGTCTGGAAGGCTAATGGGAAATGGAGGCTTTGCATTGATTCCACAGATCTCAACAGGGCTTCCCCGAAGGACCCATTTCCCTTGCCGCGTATCGACCAGATTGTGGATTCCACTTCAGGGTGTGATTTGCTCTCCTTTCTGGACGCGTATTCTGGATATCACCAGATCTTCATGTCCAAAGAAGATGAAGAGAAGACATCGGTCATCACTCCATGCGGTACGTACTGCTTTTTCCGCATGCCATTTAGACTAAAGAGTGCCGAGTCCACTTTTGCAATGGCGGTTCAGATTGGTTTTGAGCCACAGTTACACAGAAACTGTCACATCCCTAGCTTCAGGCATTGCTCTAGGTTAGCTTCATGTGTGCATCATGTCTATATTTTTGAAACTTGAATTGAGGAATATTGGAAGCCTCAAAACCCTAAATAAAAGAGGGGCAAAAACCCTAGAAATCTCATTCATTGCTCCAAAATGCTCCTCTTAAATGTTTGATAATTTTTGGTAAGGGTTCTGGTCCCAACCAAAATATTGAACATTTTTAAGGAGTTATTTTTGGGACTTTGAATTTAATTCATTAGTTATTTGAATTTGAATTATATTCATATAATTAGAATATAATTTCAAATATCCCTGAAATATTTTATAAGCTTTTGGAAAAGTCCATCTAGCAATATAAAATATTCAGTGGAGTTTTTGGCATTGTTTGAATTATTTTTAAAATTCAAAACAGTGGCAAAATAATTTAAATAAAACAAAAACAGAAGAAAAATATGAAACAGAATGTAAATAAAAGCAGAGAGAGAGTTTTACCTCAGCTTACCTCGCAGCCCACCTGGCCCAACTCCAGTGGCCCAGCCGGCCCAGCCCACCTCCTCCCCCTTGTCCTCTTCCTCCTCTGCCAGGAGGACGAACAGAGGCGAGGCGTGGCGCGCGCCGACGCTGCCTCGGCCACCTCCTGCTTCCCCCTGGCCACCTCCTGCTTCCTCTCGTCGCCCTGGACCCCGTCCGCGACGCCACGCACCCCCCCAGGCCTCTCACTCTCTCCCCGAGCTCCTCTCCTCCTCTGGCTCTCTCGCGCGCAGCCACCGAACACACCCGCCGCCGCCGACGAGCTTCCCCGTGGCCACCGGCCACCCCTAGCCTCGCCGATGCGCCCAGGAGCTCCCCCTCGACCCCTCCTTCATCCCCACCGACCCACGGCCCTACAGACGCGCCACAACGCCGCCGGCATCGCCGTTTCCATCGCCGGCCGCCGAGGATCTTCACCGTCAATTCGCCACCATCGTCGCTTCCCCGAGCTCGCTGACCCTCCCTGCACGATCCCCGTGAGTCCCTGCTTCGTTTCCCCCTAACCCCAAGCCCGATTACGAGCTCTAGCCGCCCCCTCTACCGGAGCCGAGACGCTCCGCCGCACGGACTCGTCGCCGGCGAAGCCCCGGTGACCAAATGGCCCCGCGCGTGCGTCCGTTGCACTCGCAACGACCCGTGGAGCAACGCTAGCGTGGCAGCTAGCTTGTTTGCAAGCTGCAGCGCTAACCCCGCACCCACCCGAGCTCCGGCCGCCGCCTCGGGCTCCATTCCGGCGAACCCCGGCCACCCCCGCACCTCCCGTTGGCCCCCCTAGATGCGCACGGGCACGGGCTACCTTCTGGTGCCCTTCGCACGTCCAGCCGCCGCCCGTAGCGCAACCCCGGTGAACTTCCGCCGCGTTTCGGGTCGCCGCCGGCCGAACTCCGGTGGCCAGTGACGTGGCGCTGTCATTAGCCACTAATGACGCGCTAACCAACCCCCTAGGCCACTGACAGCGGGCCCCACCCCTGGTCAAACCCCAGTCAGCGCTGGGTTTGACCGGGATTAGCTCCTGTGTCACTGACGTGTGGCCCCCACATGTCAGGTTTGACCGAGCCAGCCCAGTTGACCCTGCTGACGTCACTGTGACGTGGGGCTGACGCAATGAGTATTTTCTGGATTTAATATTATTCAGGAAATTTCAGAAAATAGCTAAAACTTCAATAAATCATAGAAAATTAACCGTAACTCCAAATTAAATAATTTATATATGAAAAATTATCAGAAAAATTCAAGGAATCCATCTGTACCATTTTCATGCATGTTAGAACAACTTATAGCTGCTGTTTAGCACAAATCATATAAAGGGCATTTAAATATCCACATATGGAGTTTGAATTTGAATCTTGGATTCAAACCAACTCCATTTAATCTGGTTTTAGTTGCATTAGCCCAACACACATTCATTTTGCCATGTCATGATCATGCATCATATTGTGCATTGCATTGATTGTGTTCCCTTCTGTGTTGCCGGTATTTGTCCCCTCTCGATAGACGTGATACCGATGATGTGATCGTTGACACTGATGAAGACTCAATGTTATCTTCAGAAGTGCCAGGCAAGCAAAACCCCTTTGTTCATTCCGATACAATCCTACTCTCTCGCTCCTGCTCTCTTTTAATGCATTAGGACAACACCGATTCATCTGTTACTTGCTGCGGTAGCTGAACCCCCTTTATCCTTTGCATGTCCTGTCATTGCCACAGTAAATAGATGAAACCCACTAGCATGAGTAGGAGTTGTTTGAGCCCTGATGTGCCTACTCATTCATGTTTGTTTGTCATGCCTGCTACTGCTTAGAGTTGAGTCAGGTCTGATTCATCGGGGATGAATCAGAGGTGTGTGAACATGTCCTACTGTGTGTGAGCTAAGTGTGTGAACACGATTTGGTAAAGGTAGCGGTGAGAGGCCATGTAGGAGTACATGGTGGGTTGTCTCATTGCAGCCGTCCTCAGGAACTGAGTTCTGTGTTTGTGATCCATGATTCAGCTACTACCACGCATTGGGCCCGAAACCAATGGACCCTCTCGGCTTCTGATCACCCTTGTCCTTTGTCCAGGAGTTGCAAGTAGTTTCTGGTGTTTGTAGTATGCTGGAGGCCGTGGGCAGCGCTGACCGTAGGGGTGGGCTGTGATGCGGTAGGCACGTGGCACGGTGTACCGGGCGCCCGTTTGGTGTCTCGGGAACCCTGTTCACATCGTTTGGGGCTGTGAGCGAAACTCCGGCCGGATCTCCTCATGGATGGAACCCGAATAGGCGATAAACCTGGACTAGAGACTCGAGTGTTTAGGCAGGCCGTGGCCGACACCCACGTTGGGCTTCCGCTTGAAGGTTGCCGAGTACATGTCGTGTAAACGGCGGTAAGTGGTGAGAGCGTGTGTGAAGAAGTACACCCCTGCAGGGTTAACATCATCTATTCGAATAGCCGTGTCCGCGGAAAAGGACTTCTGGGTTGCTTATATCAGTTCATAGACAAGTGAAAGTGGATACTTTAAAATGCGCAAGATAAGCGTGAGTGCTATGGATGGCGTTCTCGTAGGGAGACGGGAGCGGATCCATAGTGGTGTATTGATATGGTGAATATGTGGACTCGTGTGCGCCACCTCAAAAGAGTCGCTTGCAGTCGTAGTTTAGGATAGCCACCGAGTCAGAGCTGGCTTGCTGCAGTCAAACCCCTCCACCCCCTTGTTGATAATGATGCATATGTAGATAGATCTGATGTAAGTCTTGCTGGGTACATTTGTACTCACGTTTGCCTATTTATGTTTTTGCAGAGAGACTTCGGTCTCGCTAGTAGTTCCGCGTGGACTTCGACGTTTAGCTTGTTACCTCAGCTACGATCTTGTGCCCTCGGCAGGATCTAGTAGATAGTCAGGCTTCTCAGCCTTTTCCATTTATAGATGTCTGTACTCAGACATGATAGCTTCCGTTTGTGCTTTGATTTGTATGCTCTGATGGTTGGGTCATGAGACCCCTGTTTGTAATATCTCGCTCCTCGGAGCCTAATGAATAAATACTTGAGTCGTAGAGTCATGTTGTGATGCCATGTTGTATTTGCACATATCGAGCATATTGTGTGTATGTTATTGAAATGCTTGATATGTGTGGGATCTGGCTATCTAGTTGTTTATCCTTAGTAGCCTCTCTTACCGGGAAATGTCTCCTAGTGTTTCCACTGAGCCATGGTAGCTTGCTACTGCTCCGGAACACTTAGGCTGGCCGGCATGTGTCCTTCTTCGTTCCTGTGTCTGTCCCTTCGGGGAAATGTCACGCGATGAATACCGGAGTCCTGTTAGCCCGCTACAGCCCGGTTCACCGGAGTCCTGCTAGCCCAGTGCTACAGCCTGGATTCACTCGCTGATGACCGACACATTCGATGCTGGGTCATGGATGCCTGTCCCTGTAAGTCTGTGTCACTTTGGGTTTACGACTAGCCATGTCAGCCCGGGCTCCTTATCATATGGATGCTAGCAACACTGTCATATACGTGTGCCAAAAGGCGCAAACGGTCCCGGGCAAAGGTAAGGCGACACCCGTGGGAATACCGTGCGTGAGGCCGCAAAGTGATATGAGGTGTTACCGGCTAGATCAATGTGACATCGAGTCAGGGTCCTGACAACGTTGGTATCAGAGCTTGACTGCCTGTAGGATTACCAAGCCAAACTGGTCGAAGTTGAGTCTAGATATTCTTTAGTTATATAAGGGAATTGATTGTGGGATGGAACGTAAGGCTCTTTTTACTCCTTATACCTCATGGCCTTCTGATCTGAGTCATCATCTTCTCTTCTACGGGGATTAAGAACTAGGCTATCTCTTCTTTCTATTAGGATCACGTGTTACTAATCTGTAGACTTATAAGTTTGTTGGATTTAAGCCTCAGTTCAGTTTCTACCTCTGTATGTTAATTATTGATCTCGAAACCTTGATATTGTGCTTCTGAGTGGTTATGCCACCAGTTTTGTGAATGTCTCAAATCTTTTCTGAGCATTTACAGCCGTTATGTTGTCCGAGTCATCCCAGGTTTCTAAGTAGTCTGATGCATTTGCAAATTCCTTCCTCCCGCTTCGATGTTCCTTTGGGCCAGATTAACCACACTAATCGGTGTGTTGAGGTAATTATTACCTCGACATATATGTTGGAATTATTATTATGACCCTAAGTGCTTAGAGGATCATCTAGTAATTTAGCCATGATTTGTGTTCCCAGTGTGATGATTCTGGCCATCATTCTCGAAAGCATCCCGTGATGCTACTTAGTAATAGGTATTCTGTTCCTGGGTTCTTGAACCCGAGATTCACTCTACCTACTTCATGTTGATAGTAATTGCTAGTGCCTTTAGGATATTAGTAACCTTTGCGATAGTCCTTGAAGTCCGTGGTATCTTCTTCCAATTACCATGAACAATTCTTGGCAGGAGTTCTTCTGAACCAAAAGATGACAACAAGAGTGCTCTCGATGAGTTCTCCATTCATAAATCGTGACTCTGCCAGTTCTACCTTTCTGCATGGGTTATCCGGAAGAAACCTGTTGAACCTGATTCGACATACTAATCTATGCATCCACAACTCAGAAAGTTATATGTTCCTTTGAGTTGTCCCGCTTTAGTTGTCTACTGACCTTCGTCTGTCAATTGATAGTCAAGAGTATGCGGGCATTCGTTCGTCGATGCCTATTACCCTTGTGGTCCGCCAAGCCATTCTATTTTAGAATGAATAGGAGAAACAAACTCCAGTACCTCATCCATATCTAGGATTGGGTCAAAGTAGTTGTATTCCGCAGATCAAATGCCAATCCAGCTTTTGGTTCTGTTCTACCTTGGAGTATTACCCCCTTTATGTCAGAATTGTCATGAGAACTGCACCAACTTTCATGAATTTTGACGTAGTAATACTTCTCACCATCATTAGTCATTCCTCGGCCATCGTGTTGATGCAACCGGAATACCGACAAATGAATTGTGATGTGTGAAATCAATACTCCCAGCAACCTCGTTGCTTGGTAGTTAAGGGACAATAATTTCATTCTTAGCGTGTTGGTTTTTGAATCATCCTTCTAAGACTGATCGTGCTACCTAGTCCTTATTTCGGTGCACCCTTCGATTGATGAGTTAGGATCTTGTCAAGTCCTCACTCATTTGATCATATCGTCTTGCCCTCAAAAGCGAGATTGTTCTCAAGTTCAGTAACATACCGGTGGTTCGTGATTTTCCGAATATCTTCTTGGAAGTATTACCAGGTTGTCACCTGACTGCTATGTTGAGCTCGTGATCAAGTCGGGTTCTTGTGAACCACCCTTTCTCCAAGAATCTGTGATGGTTATCCCGGAGCTAGTTGGTTAAGCTAGACAACAACTTGGAGAGTTGGAAGATAAAAGCTTGTCTGACTTAGTTCATGTTAAGGGATATCTTTCTGTGTATGTGTGTGTGTTGAAGAAAGATGATATCTTCATTAATTGGTCCTTGTGATCAGTTGTTGGACCTATTGTCTTACCCCATCTATAATTTGAGTATGGGCTATCATCCAATCAGACCAGAACCAACGATATTCGTAATGTTGTCTTACTCGTGGTTGATCCCTCGAGCATACACCATTATATCTTTTGGGTCTGACCAATGCTAACACTTGTTCTCTTAACTATGGAATTCCTTTTAAAGGGAAACCCGGAAGAATTGTTGTTGAGCCCATTGACAACATCCTTATCTCCTCCATGATTTTGTTGAACATTAAGCTAGTGTTGGAAACTTTTGAAAGCATTTATTCATGCTAACTCATGAAGTATTTGTTTGATGAAAGGAGTGACTTCCTCTTATACACGTGCATTTGGTGAAAGTTGCCGCCGTGGATTTGAGAAAGTTAGTTTTGCTTCCTCTGGAATCATCCCAAGTCAGTCATGCATACGTGCGAAGTATTCTGTGGTCTGGAGACTTGCAACCTTCATTCCATATGTGTTCCGAGCACACCAAGCCACTGATTGAGTTGTTCAAAGATAAAGGAGTCTGTCCAAGGTGAACTCTTTGGACTTCCACGCGTGGAGACTTCGATGTCATTAATGATGGTTCCCCACCTGAACTCGGTAGTGTTTTATTATAAGACTACCACGTGGTCATGTTTGTCTGGGACAGCGTGTTCACATGTTTGTAGCAGAACCAGCTCATGTTTTGGAGCTTACTATCGTAGTTCATTCCCCGAGAATCTCGCAGCGTTGTCTCGTCGAATTGTGTTGCAAACTTTCATTTTTCTTCCTAGACTCGATGAGTCTGGAATATCCTGACACCAACCAGATCTGAATCTCAGGTAGATATGATGGTTTGGAACATTTCCCAAGAACTATAATATCGGTCCCTCGAAAACCGGTAAAGTGGATGTCGTGGCCAACACACCCAGCCGGAAGACCTGTTATTATAATATCTTGATTGAGGAAGTTGGCCACCTCCCCATAGGGATTTCGTAGGATTTACTCCCTAGTTGCCCCTATGGATTTTGAGATCCCGAAGTCCGACCTTTTACTTGATGTTCTAGATATCAAACCATATCTATGAATGGGTTACGCTAGCACATCAAGGAGAACATTAGAAGCGGAGTGCTAAATGTCTCTCGGTCGATCATCCAGATTTTGTTTCCTTGGCCTCACCAAGGTGAAATCTAAGAAGGTGTTATCTTCCTTTGCATCGGCATCTTCCACCGGTATTCATCATGGTAGTAAGTTGTGTTGCCAGAATCCTTGACACGGATATTGGTAAAACCTTGATGATTATGGAAATGCTCAAGTTCTTGAGAGCACGCACAAGCGTTAGGTGTTACCATCGGCACTAGCTAGGTTTGCTCTCAACTTCCTCGGTTATGCTATAACTTCTCAACAGTGGATTCACTCTCTATTGTTGGGTTCTTCCCCAGTTACCAGAATCATTCCCAGCATTTGCATTTTGTTCCCAGCTTGCACCGCCAATGTGCCATTCTACCACGGGTCTCTTCCATTTCCGGTGGTAAGCAAATTCATCCATTACGTTGTCTTCAACAAGGTAATCCACATCATCCAAGTCCGAGTATGCCATTCTACCGACCCCCTCCAAACGATCGCTCGAGAATTGCCTTAGGCTGGTTTAAAGAGTTTCAATGATCTCTGAATCAAAAGTAATTCTTTTTGCCACTTAAGGGGATATCTCTACGAGTCACCTTCCCTAAGGTGTATCGTTATGGTATCATGGCAACTCGACTCCTCGCTACGTTGACAATCGTTTACCACCTTCTTAGGTATGAAATTGTTGTCTACCTAGTGAACCTTCGTCATCCATTTCTTCCACCCCTATTGATGTGTATCTCGTGTCTCAACCCGAAAGATGGTTCTATGTCTCATTCCGTAAGTTAATCTTGAGTTGCTCGATCTTCGAGGAGATCGACCCTTCTAGAGTCTCCTTCTTCCCCCCCCCCCTGTCATGTTGACAGGATTTCTCAGAGCAAGACGACAAGACAAAGATGGTGGACGAATCAAAGTCCATTTGAAGTGCAACTGGATCGTGAAGATTATACTAGTTTGCGTTTCCCCTTCACCTTACCCTACACTTGAATCTCGAGACGAGATTCTTGTTTAGTGGGGGTGAGTTGTCACATCCCTAACTTCTGGCATTGCTCTAGGTTAGCTTCATGTGTGCATCATGTCTATATTTTTGAAACTTGAATTGAGGAATATTGGAAGCCTCAAAACCCTAAATAAAAGAGGGGCAAAAACCCTAGAAATCTCATTCATTGCTCCAAAATGCTCCTCTTAAATGTTTGATAATTTTTGGTAAGGGTTCTGGTCCCAACCAAAATATTGAACATTTTTAAGGAGTTATTTTTGGGACTTTGAATTTAATTCATTAGTTATTTGAATTTGAATTATATTCATATAATTAGAATATAATTTCAAATATCCCTGAAATATTTTATAAGCTTTTGGAAAAGTCCATCTAGCAATATAAAATATTCAGTGGAGTTTTTGGCATTGTTTGAATTATTTTTAAAATTCAAAACAGTGGCAAAATAATTTAAATAAAACAAAAACAGAAGAAAAATATAAAACAGAATGTAAATAAAAGCAGAGAGAGAGTTTTACCTCAGCTTACCTCGCAGCCCACCTGGCCCAACTCCAGTGGCCCAGCCGGCCCAGCCCACCTCCTCCCCCTTGTCCTCTTCCTCCTCTGCCAGGAGGACGAACAGAGGCGAGGCATGGCGCGCGCCAACGCTGCCTCGGCCACCTCCTGCTTCCCCCTGGCCACCTCCTGCTTCCTCTCGTCGCCCTGGACCCCGTCCGCGACGCCAAGCACCCCCCTAGGCTTCTCACTCTCTCCCCGAGCTCCTCTCCTCCTCTGGCTCTCTCGCGCGCAGCCACCGAACACACCCGCCGCCGCCGACGAGCTTCCCCGTGGCCACCGGCCACCCCTAGCCTCACCGATGCGCCCAGGAGCTCCCCCTCGACCCCTCCTTCCTCCCCACCGACCCACGGCCCTACGGACGCGCCACAACGCCGCCGGCATCGCCGTTTCCATCGCCGGCCGCCGAGGATCTTCACCGTCAATTCGCCACCATCGTCGCTTCCCCGAGCTCGCTGACCCTCCCTGCACGATCCCCGTGAGTCCCTGCTTCGTTTCCCCCTAACCCCAAGCCCGATTACGAGCTCTAGCCGCCCCCTCTACCGGAGCCGAGACGCTCCGCCGCACGGACTCGTCGCCGGCGAAGCCCCGGTGACCAAATGGCCCCGCGCGTGCGTCCGTTGCACTCGCAACGACCCGTGGAGCAACGCTAGCGTGGCAGCTAGCTTGTTTGCAAGCTGCAGCGCTAACCCCGCACCCACCCGAGCTCCGGCCGCCGCCTCGGGCTCCATTCCGGCGAACCCCGGCCACCCCCACACCTCCCGTTGGCCCCCCTAGATGCGCACGGGCACGGGCTACCTTCTGGTGCCCTTCGCACGTCCAGCCGCCGCCCGTAGCGCAACCCCGGTGAACTTCCGCCGCGTTTCGGGTCGCCGCCGGCCGAACTCCTGTGGCCAGTGACGTGGCGCTGTCATTAGCCACTAATGACGCGCTAACCAACCCCCTAGGCCACTGACAGCGGGCCCCACCCCTGGTCAAACCCCAGTCAGCGCTGGGTTTGACCGGGATTAGCTCCTGTGTCACTGACGTGTGGCCCCCACACGTCAGGTTTGACCGAGCCAGCCCAGTTGACCCTGCTGACGTCACTGTGACGTGGGGCTAACGCAATAAGTATTTTCTGGATTTAATATTATTCAGGAAATTTCAGAAAATAGCTAAAACTTCAATAAATCATAGAAAATTAACCGTAACTCCAAATTAAATAATTTATATATGAAAAATTATCAGAAAAATTCAAGGAATCCATCTGTACCATTTTCATGCATGTTAGAACAACTTATAGCTGCTGTTTAGCACAAATCATATAAAGGGCATTTAAATATCCACATATGGAGTTTGAATTTGAATCTTGGATTCAAACCAACTCCATTTAATCTGGTTTTAGTTGCATTAGCCCAACACACATTCATTTTGCCATGTGATGATCATGCATCATATTGTGCATTGCATTGATTGTGTTCCCTTCTGTGTTGCCGGTATTTGTCCCCTCTCGATAGACGTGATACCGATGATGTGATCGTTGACACTGATGAAGACTCAATGTTATCTTCAGAAGTGCCAGGCAAGCAAAACCCCTTTGTTCATTCCGATACAATCCTACTCTCTCGCTCCTGCTCTCTTTTAATGCATTAGGACAACACCGATTCATCTGTTACTTGCTGTGGTAGCTGAACCCCCTTTATCCTTTGCATGTCCTGTCATTGCCACAGTAAATAGATGAAACCCACTAGCATGAGTAGGAGTTGTTTGAGCCCTGATGTGCCTACTCATTCATGTTTGTTTGTCATGCCTGCTACTGCTTAGAGTTGAGTCAGGTCTGATTCATCGGGGATGAATCAGAGGTGTGTGAACATGTCCTACTGTGTGTGAGCTAAGTGTGTGAACACGATTTGGTAAAGGTAGCGGTGAGAGGCCATGTAGGAGTACATGGTGGGTTGTCTCATTGCAGCCGTCCTCAGGAACTGAGTTCTGTGTTTGTGATCCATGATTCAGCTACTACCACGCATTGGGCCCGAAACCAATGGACCCTCTCGGCTTCTTGATCACCCTTGTCCTTTGTCCAGGAGTTGCAAGTAGTTTCTGGTGTTTGTAGTATGCTGGAGGCCGTGGGCAGCGCTGACCGTAGGGGTGGGCTGTGATGCGGTAGGCACGTGGCACGGTGTACCGGGCGCCCGTTTGGTGTCTCGGGAACCCTGTTCACATCGTTTGGGGCTGTGAGCGAAACTCCGGCCGGATCTCCTCATGGATGGAACCCGAATAGGCGATAAACCTGGACTAGAGACTTAGGTGATTAGGTAGGTCGTGGCCGACACCCACGTTGGGCTTCCGCTTGAAGGTTGCCGAGTACATGTCGTGTAAACGGCGGTAAGTGGTGAGAGCGTGTGTGAAGAAGTACACCCCTGCAGGGTTAACCTAATCTATTCGAATAGCCGTGTCCACGGAAAAGGACCTCTGGGTTTCTTATATCAGTTCATAGACAAGTGAAAGTGGATACTCTAAAATACGCAAGATAAGCGTGAGTGCTATGGATGGTGTTCTCGTAGGGAGACGGGAGCGGTTCCATAGTGGTGTATTGGTTGGTGAATATGTGGACTCGTGTGCGCCACCTCAAAAGAGTTACTTGCAGTCGTAGTTCAGGATAGCCACCGAGTCAAAGCTGGCTTGCTGCAGTTAAACCCCACCATCCCTTTGTTGAGAATGATGCATATGTAGTTAGTTCTGATGTAAGTCTTGCTGGGTACATTTGTACTCACGTTTGCCTATTTTATGTTTTTGCAGAGAGACTTCAGTCTCGCTAGTAGTTCCGCGTGGACTTCGACGTTTAGCTTGTTACCTCAGCTACGATCTTGTGCCCTCGGCAGGATCTAGTAGATAGTCAGGCTTCTCAGCCTTTTCCATTTATAGATGTCTGTACTCAGACATGATAGCTTCCGCTTGTGCTTTGATTTGTATGCTCTGATTGTTGGGTCATGAGACCCCTGTTTGTAATATCTCGCTCCTCGGAGCCTAATGAATAAATACTTGAATCGTAGAGTCATGTTGTGCTGCCATGTTGTATTTGCACATATCGAGCATATTGTGTGTATGTTATTGAAATGCTTGATATGTGTGGGATCTGGCTATCTAGTTGTTTATCCTTAGTAGCCTCTCTTACCGGGAAATGTCTCCTAGTGTTTCCACTGAGCCATGGTAGCTTGCTACTGCTCCGGAACACTTAGGCTGGCCGGCATGTGTCCTTCTTCGTTCCTGTGTCTGTCCCTTCGGGGAAATGTCACGCGATGAATACCGGAGTCCTGTTAGCCCGCTACAGCCCGGTTCACCGGAGTCCTGCTAGCCCAGTGCTACAGCCTGGATTCACTCGCTGATGACCGACACGTTCGATGCTGGGTCATGGATGCCTGTCCCTGTAAGTCTGTGTCACTTTGGGTTTACGACTAGCCATGTCAGCCCGGGCTCCTTATCATATGGATGCTAGCGACACTGTCATATACGTGTGCCAAAAGGCGCAAACGGTCCCGGGCAAAGGTAAGGCGACACCCGTGGGAATACCGTGCGTGAGGCCGCAAAGTGATATGAGGTGTTACCGGCTAGATCAATGTGACATCGAGTCAGGGTCCTGACAGAAACATAGAAGCCTATATGGATGATATTGTGGTCAAAACCAAGGATAAGACCACTCTTATCCAGATTCGGAGGAGACATTTGCTAATCCGCGCAAGATCAATTTGAAGCTTAGTATAGAGAAGTGTGTGTTTGGTGTCCCCTCCGGCAAGCTACTTGGTTTCTTTGTGTCCCATCAGGGGATCGAAGCTAACCCTGACAAGATCAAAGCCATCGAGCAGATCCAAGCACCAAGGACAGTTAATGATGTGAGGCGCTTGACATGATGCATTGCCATGCTAAGCAGATTCATTTCCAAGTCTGCCAAGCATGCCCTGCCATTCTTTAAAATTTTGAAGAAGGCAGGGCCTATGAAGTAGACCCCGGAAGCAGATGCAGCTCTGCAGGAGTTGAAGGCCTACCTATCGTCTGTGCCTTCCTTGGTTGCACCCAAACCTCAAGAGCCATTGTTTCTATACTTGGCGGCAACCAACCAAGTGGTCAGTGCGGCCTTGGTAGCACAACGAGAAGTGGATGAGGCAGAAAGTGGATAGATAACGGTAGAATCAGTACGACAATGAGCATGGCAACGAGAGCAACCCCGAGGACACGACAAGGAAGAAAGTGGTGCAGTGCCTAGTGTACTTCGTCAGCTCCTTGTTACAAGGGGCTAGATCGAGGTACTCTGGTGTGCAAAAGTTGATCTTTGGTCTCATTATGGCCTCAAGGAAACTGCGCCACTACTCCCAAGCCCATGAGATCACGATTGTCACTCGTTTTCCATTACAAAGGATACTCCAAAACCCTGAGGCTACCGGCAAAATAGTGGAGTGGGCTTTGGAGTTATCCAGATTTGGTTTGAATTTTGAGAGCACATCAACTATTTAGAGCAGGGCGCTGGCAGAGTTTATTGCAGAATGGATGCCAACCCCGGACGAGGAAGTGACAGAGACAACTATCCCTGACAAGGAATCACCCCAAGAATGGATTATGTATTTTGATGGTGCTTTTTTCCCTACAAGGTGCAGGGGATGGTGTGCTTCTTGTTGCCCCCTCCAGGGAGCACTTGAAGTACGTTGTCCAAATGCACTTTTCCCGGGAAGAAGCCACCAACAATACAGCGGAGTATGAAGGGCTCCTTGCCGGGCTCAGAATTGCAGCGGAATTTGGAATCAAGAAGCTGATCAGACGAGGAGATTCACAGCTTGTGGTGAGACAAGTCAACAAGGATTATCAAAGCCCATTGATGGAAGCATACGTCGAGGAAGTGAGGAGATTGGAGGAGCACTTTGACGGGTTGCAAACAGAGCACGTACCCCGTGCGGAAAACAGCATAGCTGATCACCTGTCAAAGTGTGATGCGCAGAAGCTTCCTGTGGAACCAGGAACTTTTGTTCTCAGTCTCTCTCAACCCTCCGTATCACTAGCCACAATGGCCCGGAAAAGGAGAAATTTGGACTACAGTAAGCCTCTCCCGGTCGAGCCGTCCGCTCCCGGCAGAGACCCTGCCGGAAACAACTCCTCATAGCCTGCCGGACCACCCCCTCTAGCCGGGCCCATGGACCCCGTGAACGAGGCTGGTGCTCCCGCAGTAGAGGGGGTGCCACTAGTCCTTGTTGCCGAGCCCCAGGCTCCAACTTGGGCAAGGCACATCGTCCGCTTGCTCCAGATCGGAGAACTTCCTAGCGACCAAGATGAAGCTGAGAAAGTAGCCCGGAGGGCCAGTATGTATCAGTTTGTCGATGACACTCTATACAGAAGGAGGCCCAATGGTGTGAAATTGAAGTGTGTCTGCCGGGAGGATGGAACGGAACTGCTGGTTGAGATTCACAGAGGAATGTGCGGCTCACACATTGGATCAAGGGCATTAGTTGGGAAAGCATTCCAGCTAGGTTTCTATTGGCCCACGGCCCTCCAAGTAGCGATCGAGCTTGTCACGACATGTGAAGCCTGCCAGTTCCATTCCAAGAGAACACACTTGCCTGCCCAAGCCCTTCAGACAATCCCTTTATCATGGCCATTTTCGATCTGGGGGCTCGATATTCTCGACCCCTTCCCCCGAGAAATCGGTGGCTTTGAATTCTTGTTCATCGCCGTCGACAAGTTTACAAAGTGGCCGGAAGTGACTGCCATGATAAAGGTGACTGCTTAGTCGGCCATCAAGTTCTTGAAAGAATGGGTGTGTCATTTTGGAGTTCCGGCTAGGATCATCACCGACAACGACACCAAATTCATGAGCCATGCCTTCATGCAATATGTTCATACCCTCGGATGCAAGATCTCATTCGCCTGTGTGGCACCCCCCCGGAGCAATGGACAAGCTGAGAGGGCAAATGCTGAAGTGCTACGTGGAATCAAGACAAGAACTTCCGATACGCTGCAGAAGCACGACAGGCGGTGGATTGAGGAGCTGCCGGTAGTTCTCTGGTCCCTCAGAACGACACCTAATCGAGCTACCGGGCATACTCCCTTCTCCCTAGTCTATGGGGCGGAAGCAGTTATCCCCAGGGAACTCATTTACAGGTCCCCTCGAGTGGTTGCCTACGATGAAGTAGCGCAAGATCGGCACCAGTGCAACAACGCTGTGTTACTCGAGGAGAACCGTCTCCGGGCTGCTACGCGTGCTGCACACTACCAGCAAGCCCTGCGCCGCTATCACAGCCGCAGGGTTCATGCCTGGTGTTTTGAGGAAGGTGACCTTGTCCTTAGGTGCGTTCAGTCCGCCAAGGGTACAAACAAACTGTCACCAAAGTGGGAAGGCCCTTACCAGGTGGTACGAGTCACCAGACCCGGCGTAGTCCGTCTGGAGACCGGAGATGGCACTCGGTTGCAAAACTCATGGAATATTGAGCATCTCCGCAAGTACTACTCGTAAGACGCGAGGCTGACGGTCGTTGCCCAGCAGCCACCCTTTTGTACAGGCCTTGCCTCAGCTGCATGTAACCTCTTGTACAAAGCCGGGGCAATGACCCCATGTAAGAGAAAATAAAGAAGTGCTGTAGGGGGCCCCAACTAAGATTGCATGCATGCATGAGCACACGAAGATCACTGGATAAGCATTTCATGAGCATTTGCATATGAAAATAGATAGGATCGCATCCTGCATTCATTCTCATCTACATGAAGTTGCAGGTTCCTGCCGTGAACTTGGCTTCGACAAGGGACAAGAAGATTGCACGACACAACGATCCCCGGCAAGCCAAACAGATAAGATATTGAAACAAGAGGGAAAGGAGAATAAAAGGAGCATTTGGAGAGGGCGGTGATGAAGGGGTCGGTGTGGTGGTCATCCGCTGCGGTTCGCAGCAGGCGTGCACTCAAGAGCTGCGCAAGGTGACGAGCAAGGCCCATCGCCCCTCCCAAACAAAACATGGAGAGGGGAGAGGGAAGGAGTAGAAACGGTAGAGGCATCGCTCACAACGAGCATGCAATGCTACCATCGCTTCGGCTGGGAGGGAGGCGTGCCTCGCGTCGACAACAGCCCCAAGACCTCTGGGAGGGGCAATGATGGGATTACCAACGATCTCCAGCCCCGCCTCCTGGCCGAGCCTCGAAAAGACCAAGAGATTCGCCACGCCAAGGAGTAGGCTCACTCCCCGAGCGTGAGCACCAGCATGGGGCAACAATAACCCCAAGCAGGAGCCTGAGGCTGGCACCAGGATCTTCTCTTCAGCATCACCGAGGGAAGCACATAACAAGAGAAGAAGAGGGGGAATGGAAAGATGAATGACTCCGCTCTCCTTCGCCCCTTCCTTTTATTGGCCGGGCGGGGAAGGGCAGCCGCTCCATCAATGGGTGACCACCGCCCTCCTCCGCCAATTCAAGGTGGGCGGACCCTCTCCAAGATGCTCTCCCGCGTTAAGCGCCTCCGTTACCTACCCCGCGCGATGCATGCAGCATACATGGCCAAGGATAAGGGCGCACTGTGGGAAGACTAAATTGGCAGTTTCTACCCCGTGCGTTAAAGTCATTCACGGGCCATCACTGGAGCGGCCCCACCACTATTGTCTTTACACCACGCGCGGGGAAACCAGAAACTGGCCCGAAATCAGGGCTAATGAAGTAGCAATGGGAACCTCAAGGGGCCAACCCCTTCAGCAACCCTGCCTATGCACTTATTAGGCCCTACCCCGACGACGCTCAATAGCGTATTCGGGGCAGCCCTGGGGGATTCTATCGGTGCAACAAACCCTGAGTCCGTTGCCCGGACTATGCACAGGCACAAGAACAAGATTGAAGCACCAGCACAAGTCAGAGATTGAGGAACCAAGAGATTTGAAGAACCAGCATGCAGATCGAAGGGACCAAGATCAGGCCAGAGAAGCAAAATATCGACAAGAGAAGGGCCTCCCTTGCCGGGCAGGTGAGCCTGGCAATGGGCGAGACCACCGCCAGAAGCAAGCAACCCAGGCACCCCGGCAAGGTCTGCTGGGGCTCACGGGGGCAAAACCACCCCACCAACCACTCAAACACGACCCATGTCGTCAATCAGTGCTGTGTCAAGCTGCAAGGTGATTAAGTGGTAGCCATTCTCCACATGGTGGCCATTTCCTATAGAAGAAACCCACAGGTGACACCCGTCCTGCGACGTGTCAAGAGAACAGGCGCGGAGCGGGCAAGATAGCCCGGCAAGCCTTGCCGAGCAACCAGTGATGTGACACTAAGCGGTGCATTTAATGCACCCTGTCAGCCTGCAGAGTTAGGTATGATAGCTCTGTTCGCTATCATATCAGTGGATAATGACTACTTTGCCATTGTGGTGACCCCTTGATCTATAAAAGGAGGCCCATGGCACCCGTAGGAGGGGTTGGAAAGTTGACAAACCCACACTGCCATACACGCATAGTCACTATGGCCCTACGGCCACCCTTGCCGGACAAGTGTACTGTGTTCCACCATCCTCATTCCACCATCAATCCACTAAAGGAGGAGTAGGGTCTTACGCCTTGCGGTGGCCCGAACCTGGGTAAATTGCTTGTGTGCTCTCTGCCGTGCTGCCATGCGCTGGTCTGCTCTTTGTGCAACACGACGTCCCTCTGCCGAACCAGCAAGGGGCCTCCTGGTCCCATAGGTGGTCGTGGATATTCCGCGATAAATTTCTTTTCCATAAGCACGTATGACTATATACGGGATACATGCCTACATTATATTGATGAATTGGAGGTAGTTCTGTGTCACCCTAGGTTATGACTGCCACATGATGAATATCATGCAACACAATTACCATTGCCAATCGAATGCCTACGAGCTTTTCACATATTGATCTTTGCTAAGTTACTTTCGTTGCTACTGCTGTTACAATCGCTACAAAACTGCTACTGTTACTTTTGTTAACATTACCATTACTTCCATAATACTCTGCTACCAAATACTTTGCTGCAGATATTAAGTCTTTTAGGTGTGGTTGAATTGAAAACTCAACTTCTAATACTCATGAATATTCTTTGGCTCCCCTTGTGTCGAATCAATAAATTTGGGTTGAATACTCTACCCTCAAAAACAGTTGCAATCCCCTATACTTGTGGGTTATCGAGAACTTTTCTAGCACCGTTGCCGGGGGGCATAACTCAATTCTATGAGTCACTTGGGATTTATATCTGTTGACCACTATGAACAATTTGAAAGATACCAACACCAAGATTTTTCCCTCTAGAACGAGGGAAGGTAAGGAACTGCCATCTAGTTCTGCACTTGATTCACCTTTTGTTTTGAGTAAGCTTGCGACACCTACACCTGCTATTGATTCTGATATGTCGCAAGTAATTGATGATGCTACTTCTGCTATGCATGATGCTTATGATGATACTACTACTTTACTTGATAATAGTTTACCACTGGGTGAATTTCTTGATGAAGAACTTGCTAGAGCTAAAGATATTGAGAATGCTGAAACTGATGAAATTTTGGAAATTGAAAGGTGGATAGAGGGACTATCGCTCACTAGATCAATAATGGGGAATAGGACACACCCATCATCATGCAGGGATGGGTAGTAGTAGAAGACTGGATGAGTCTACATTTGGATCTTGTTATAGCATAATTCAATGAGAATCTCGAGCGCAACAAACTGAACAACCTGAGCGGGTGTAGAAGCGAGACCACTCCTAGAAGAACGGGTGTATGTGCCAGATGTTGAACTGCAACGCAAGGTAACCACCGCGTGATACTCGAATACTGAGGCTGCCAGGCGTTCCCGGTACACCCGATACACTAGGTCGTCACCATGAGGGTAGAGTCGACGCCATACGCTTTGAAGAAGGTGCGGCGAAGTGTATGGTGCCAGCTCAAACTAAGACGCATATGACACTAGAGCCATCTACACTCACAAGCATTAGTCGGTTAATAATAAAATAAACTATATGCATGCAATGCAGCAACCAAAAGCACAGAAGCACCGCCGGCACTCAGAGCTACTATCTACCGTTTGAACTAACGCGTTAGCTGTCTAGCATGGCCTACAGTCAGCGTGGCTCTGATACCATTCGTTGTGGCACCCCGGCTCAGAGCGACCGATTTTCCTTGCATTGCCAGCCCAGAGATCAAGTCTTCTGGCAACACACAACAAATCGATATAGAAATACAACCGCTTTATTGATACTAGCCGAACATAGGGTTTGATATTACATCAAGTCGCGAGGCCAAGCGGCACACTCGGTGCTACATGAGCAGGGCCTCGACATCACGAGAAGACTACTCGGCAATAGAACGACGACGTGGAAGGACTCCATCTCACAGAGACACTGATGTGGAAACGGTCTAGATTGCGATGTGCTACCTCTTGAGCACTGCGTTGGTTTTCCCTTGAAGAGGAAAGGGTGATGCAGCAGAGCAGCGTAAGTATTTCCCTCAGTTTTTGAGAATTAAGGTATCAATCCAGTAGGAGGCCACACACGAGTCCCTCGCACCTACACAAACAAATAAACTCCTCGCAACCAACGCAATAAAGGGATTGTCAATCCCTTCACGGTCACCTACGAGAGTGAGATCTGATAGATATGATAAGATAATATTTTTGGTATTTTTATGATAAGGATAAATAAAGATGCAAGTAAAATAAATGGCGAAGGAAACAACTAAGTATTAGAAGATTAATATGATGGAAAATAGACCCGGGGGCCACAGGTTTCACTAGAGGCTTCTCTCGAGAGCATAAGTATTACGGTGGGTGAACAAATTACTGTTGAGCAATTGACAAAGTTGAGCATAGTTATGAGAATATCTAGGTATGATCATGTATATAGGCATCACGTCCGAGACAAGTAGACGTACTCCTGCCTGCATCTACTACTATTACTCCACACATCGACCACTATCCAGCATGCATCTAGAGTATTAAGTTCAAGAGAACAGAGTAACGCTTTAAGCAAGATGACATGACGTAGAGGTATAAACTCATGCAATATGATATAAACTCCATCTTGTTATCCTCGATGGCAACAATATATACATGCCTTGCTGCCCCTACTGTCACTGGGAAAGGACACTGCAAGATTGAACCCAAAGCTAAGCACTTCTCCCATTGCAAGAAAGATCAATCTAGTAGGCCAAACCAAATTGATAATTCGAAGAGACTTGCAAAGATAACCAATCATACATAAAAGAATTCAGAGAAGATTCAAATATTGTACATAGATAAACTTGATCATAAACCCACAATTCATCGGTCTCAACAAACACAATGCAAAAGAAGATTACATCGAATAGATGTCCACAAGAGAGGGGGAGAACTTTGTATTGAGATCCAAAAAGAGAGAAGAAGCCATCTAGCTAATAATTATGGACCCGTAGGTCTGAAGTAAACTACTCACACTTCATCGGAGAGGCTATGGTGTTGATGTAGAAGCCCTCTATGATCGATACCCCCTCCGGCGGAGCTCCAGAAAAGGCCCCAAGATGGGATCTCATGGATACAGAAAGTTACAGCGGTGGAATTAGGGTTTTGGCTCCGTATCTGGTAGTTTGGGGGTGCATAGGTATATATAGGAGGAAGGAGTACGTCGATGGAGCAACCTGGGCCCCACGAGGTGGAGGGAGCGCCTGGGGGGGAGGCGCACCCCCTACCTCGTGCCTTCCTGGTTGATTGCTTGACATAGGGTCCAAGTCCTCTGGATCATGTTCATTTCAAAAATCACGTTCCCGAAGGTTTCATTCCGTTTGGACTCCGTTTGATATTCTTTTTCTGCGAAACCCTAAAATAGGCAAAAAAACAACAATTCTGGGCTGCGCCTCTGGTTAATAGATTAGTCTAAAAAATAATATAAAAGTGTATAATAAAGCCCAATAATGTCCAAAACAGGATATAATATATCATGGAACAATAAAAAATTATAGATACGTTGGAGACGTATCAAGCATCCCCAAGCTTAATTCCTGCTCATCCTCAAGTAGGTAATGGATAAAAACAGAATTTTTGATGTGGAATGCTACTTGGCATAATTTCAATGTAATTCTCTTAATTGTGGTATGAATATTCAGATCCGAAAGATTCAAGACAAAAGTTCAATATTGACATAGAAATAATAATACTTCAAGCATAGTAAATAAGCAATTATGTCTCTTCAAAATAACATGGCCAAAGAAATTTATCCCTACAAAATCATATAGTCTGGCTATGCTCCATCTTCACCACACAAAGTATTCAATTCATGCACAACCCCGATGACATGCCAAGCAATTGTTTCATACTTTTGGTGTTCTCAAACTTTTTCAATCTTCATGCAATACATGAGCGTGAGCCATGGACATAGCACTATAGGTGTAATAGAATGGTGGTGGTGGAGAAGACAAAAAGGGAGAAGATAGTCTCATATCAACTAGGCGTATCAACGGGCTATGGAGATGCCCATCAATAGATATCAATGTGAGTGAGTAGGGATTGCCATGCAACGGATGCACTAGAGCTTTTAGTATATGAAAGCTAAACAAAAAGAACTTAGTGGGTGTGCATCCAACTTGTTTGATCACGAAGATCTAGGGAATTTTGAGGAAGCCCATCGTTGGAATATACAAGCCAAGTTCTATAATGAAAAATTCCCATAGTATATGAAAGTGATAGCATAGGAGACTCTCTATCATGAAGATCATGGTGCTACTTTGAAGCACAAGTGTGGAAAAAGGATAGTATTATTGCCCCTTTTATTTATTTATTCTTTTTTTGGGCCTTCTTTTTTGGCCTTTTTTGGGACAATACTCTATGAATGATGACCATCACACTTCTATTTGTTTACAACTCAATGATTACAACTCGATACTAGAACAAAGTATCACTCTATATGAATGCCTCCGATGGTGTACCGGGATAGCAATGATGCATGAGTGAATTATATGAAATAATTATGACGGTGGCTTTGCCACAACTAAAATGTCAACTACATGATCATGCAAAGCAATATGACAATGATGGAGCGTGTCATAGTAAACGAAACGGTGGAAAGTTGCATGACAATATATCTGGGAATGGCTATGGAAATGCCATGATAGGTAGGTATGGTGGCTGTTTTGAGGAAGGTATATGGTGGGTGTATGATACCGGCGAAAGGTGCGCGGTATTAGAGAGGCTAGCAATGGTGGAAGGGTGAGAGTGCGTATACTCCATGGACTCAACATTAGTCATAAAGAACTCACATACTTATTGCAAAAATCTATTATTTATCGAAGCAAAGTACTACGCGCATGCTCCTAGGGGGATAGATTGGTAGGAAAAGACCATCACTCGTCCCCGACCGACACTCATAAGGAGGACAATCAATAAATACATCATGCTCCGACTTCTTAACATAACGGTTCACCATATGTGCATGCTACGGGAATCACAAACTTCAACACAAGCATTTCTCAAATTCACAACTACTCAACTAGCACGAATCTAATATCACCATCTCCATATCTCAAAACAATTATCAAGTTTCAAACTTCTCATAGTATTCAACACACTCATAAGAAAATTTTATTATTAATCTTGAATGCCTAACATAATTAAAGCAAATTACCATGCTGTTTTGTAGGACTCTCAAAATAATCTAAGTGAAGCATGAGAGAACAATGGTTTCTATAAAACAAATCTACCAACATGCTCTAAAATATATAAGTGAAGCACTAGAGCAAAAACTATATAACTCAAAAGATATAAGTGAAGCACATAGAGTATTCTAACAATTTCTGAATCATGAGTGTCTCTCTCAAAAAGGTGTGTGCAGCAATGATGATTGTGGAAAACTAAAACAATAAAGAATCAAATAATACAAGACGCTCCAAGCAAAACACATATCATGTGGTAAATAAAAATATAGCTCCAAGTAAAGTTACCGATAGAAGTAGACGAAAGAGGGGATGCCTTCTGGGGCATCCCCAAGCTTTGGCTTTTAGGTGTCCTTAAATTATCTTGAGGTGCCATGGGCATCCCCAAGATTAGGCTCTTGCCACTCCTTGTTCCATAATCCATCAAATCTTTACCCAAACTTGAAAACTTCAAAACACAAAACTTAAAGTAGAAAATCTCGTGAGCTCCATTAGCGAAAGAAAACAAAACACCACTTCAAGGTACTGTAATGATCATTATTTATTTATATTGGTGTTAAACCTACTGTATTCCAACTTCTCTATGCTTTATAAACTATTTTACTAGCCATAGATTCATCAAAATAAGCAAACAACACACGAAAAACAGAATCTGTCAAAAACAGAGAAGTCTGTAGTAATCTGTAGCTAACGCAAGATCTAGAACCCCAAAAATTATAAAATAAATTGCTGGACGTGAGGAATTTATCTATTAATCATCTTAATAAAGAATTAACTAAATATCACTTTCCAAAAAAATGGCAGTAGTTCTCGTGAACGCTAAAGTATTTGTTTTCTATAGTAAGATTAAAAAGACTTTCCCCAAGTCTTCCCAACGGTTCTACTTGGCACAAACACTAATTAAACACAAAAAACACAACCAAAAAAGAGGCTAGATAAATTATTTGTTACTAAACAGGAGCAAAAATCAAGGAATAAAAATAAAATTGGGTTGCCTCCCAACAAGCGCTATCGTTTAACGCCCTTAGCTAGGCATATAAGCGAAGATAGATCTAGGTAATATCATCTTGTGTCTTTAATTTTTTTTGCGGAGTTATGCTCGAATCCGGGAGGTTCCTTATGTTTCCCCTCATATTCGGAAATTTTGAGATCTATAGAATCCAAATGCTTATTGCAAAGGGTAATCAACATATTCATGCAGTAGAGATTCCCGCTAACACTCTTAAGAGGTTCAAGAGATTTTTGTAAAATCTTGGTTACTTCGCAATTTTTTTTGAAAACTTGCGTTTCTTCTTGGGTATGATGATGCCCCTTTTGTTGGGGTAGTGTTCCCACTATACCCTCTATAATTTCATGTGCAATACTGGGATCAATTTCAACAAAATTGCCTTTGGCAACGCAATCCAAGAGTTGTCTATGAGACAAATTCAATCCAACATAAAAGTTGCGAAGCAGAATTCTAAAATTCACCTCTAGGGTGCAATTACGATAAAACCCCATCATTCTAAACCAAGCATATTTTAAATTTTCCCCTTGTCTTTGTTTGGAGTGAAGAATCTCAAACTCAGGAGACAAAGGGGAAGATAGGGGACTAGCCATAACGACAAGCAAGCAATCCGACACACAAGCAAACAAGAAACGAGCAAAAAGAGGTGAATAGAGAAAGAGAGGGAGGATGGAGAGAGAGGGCGAATAAAACGGCAAGGGTGAAGTGGGGGGGGGAGGAAAACGAGAGGCAAATGGCAAATAATGTAATGCGGGAGATAAGGGTTTGTGATGGGTACTTGGTATGTTGACTTTTGCGTAGACTCCCCGGCAACGGCGCCAGAAATCTATCTTGCTACCTCTTGAGCACTGCATTGGTTTTCCCTTGAAGAGGAAAGGGTGATGCAGCAGAGCAGCGTAAGTATTTCCCTCAGTTTTTGAGAACCAAGGTATCAATCCAGTAGGAGGCCACGCACGAGTCCCTCGCACCTACACAAACAAATAAACTCCTCGCAACCAACGCGATAAAGGGGTCGTCAATCCCTTCACGGTCACCTACGAGAGTGAGATCTGATAGATATGATAAGATAATATTTTTGGTATTTTTATGATAAAGAGAAATAAAGATGCAAGTAAAATAAATGGCAAAGGAAAACAACTAAGTATTAGAAGATTGATATGATGGAAAATAGACCCGGGGGCCATAGGTTTCACTAGAGGCTTCTCTCGAGAGCATAAGTATTACGGTGGGTGAACAAATTACTGTTGAGAAATTGACAGAATTGAGCATAGTTATGAGAATATCTAGGCATGATCATGTATATAGGCATCACAGCCGAGACAAGTAGACCTACCCCTGCCTGCATCTACTACTATTACTCCACACATCGACCGCTATCCAACATGCATCTAGAGTATTAAGTTCAAGAGAACAGAGTAACGCTTTAAGCAAGATGACATGATGTAGAGGGATAAACTCATGCAATATGATATAAACCCCATCTTTTTATCCTCGATGGCAACAATACAATATGTGCCTTGCTGCCCCTACTGTCACTAGGAAAGGACACTGCAAGATTGAAGCCAAAGCTAAGCACTTCTCCCATTGCAAGAAAGATCAATCTAGTAGGCCAAACCAAACTAATAATTCGAAGAGACTTGCAAAGATAACTAAACATACATAAAAGAATTCAGAGAAGATTCAAATATTGTTCATAGATAAACTTGATCATAAACCCACCGCAAAAGAAGATTACATCGAATAGATCTCCACAAGAGAGGGACAGAACTTTGTATTGAGATCCAAAAAGAGAGAAGAAGCCATCTAGCTAATAACTATGGACCCGTAGGTCTGAAGTAAACTACTCACACTTCATCGGAGAGGCTATAATGTTGATGTGGAAGCCCTCCGTGATCGATACCCCCTCCGGCGGAGCTCCGAGAAAGGCCCCAAGATGGGATCTCGTGGATACAGAAAGTTATGGCGGTGGAATTAGGGTTTTGGCTCCGTATTTGGTAGTTTGGGGTGCGTAGGTATATGTAGGAGGAAGGAGTACGTCGATGGAGCAACATGGGCCCCACGAGGGTGGAGGGCGTGCCTGGGGGGGTAGGCGCGCCCCCCTACCTCGTGCCTTCCTGGTTGATTGCTTGATTTATGGTCCAAGTCCTCTAGATCATGTTCGTTCCAAAAATCACGTTCCCGAAGGTTTCATTCCGTTTGGACTCCGTTTGATATTCTTTTTCTGCGAAACCCTAAAATAGGCAAAAAACAACAATTCTGGGTTGGGCCTCCGGTTAATAGGTTAGTCCCAAAAATAATGTCCAATAATGTCCAAAACAGGATATAACATAGCATGGAACAATAAAAAATTATAGATACGTTGGAGACGTATCACGATGCGATATGCAGCTCCAACTCCGGTATGATTTCTCCTGACACTGGCATGACATGCTAGGTCAGTACATTGAATGTACTTGCAAGCTCACACAAACAAAGCAACAATGGCAAACAACAACAATGATATTTAAGCAAGTTTAATGCAAGATTCGACATGCTACTCATGAAGTGATCGTGCTCATAACAGGGCCTTTCAGACCCGCTTATCATCTTCGTTACCTCGTAACCATGAACCTCATCATACCAAGGTGATCACCTTCGGATCACAAATGAACCCATCTCGATGGTCTCAACAACTTCAACAACATAAATGGTGCGACAAGTATTCATTTTGTGTGCAAGTTTAATATTTTTGTTGATCCACGGTGTGACCTACTACGAACTTGTGCCCATAATCAAGGACGTGGCTATCGATAGATTAAATACAGTCTACAGAGATTAGCACACTGTACCCACACCACGGAACCCATGGCCTCGGACTCCCATTCAGGTGGACCAACGGCGCTCCGACAGAACCACTCTACTACCATGACACTCTCCCGGCCACTCCGACCAACTCCCCTTTGGGCTAAGTCATGGGTGGCCCCGATGCCACTCTGGACATCCAGCAGCCACCATCATGGCAAAACAATCGTCCCAAATGGGACATGGTACCAAAATAACTACGGGCACACAAGGTTATACCTGCCTACCGGGCCAGGGTAGCGCCAGCACATAACCTTCCCTAGTTGGAGGCACCGACGAGAGGAATAACAATAGATCGAGAAAGGGCCTCCCCATAAAGGCAAATGTGGTTGCACGGGGAAGCTCGATTCGGTGGCACCATGACTCGATCAACAACATGTTCAAGTTGGTTTATTATAAGGTTTCAACTTGCAAATAATTTCACCGAGTCATAGTATGCCATGAAAATGCAATGAACAAACTATTCACCATTTTCAACATAATATCGATATGGACAAGATCAAGCATAACTTCACTTTACTCTAGTGCATAAACTTGATTATTCAAATACCATGCTACTGATAATAGAGCAAGCATAGCAAGAATTTGCAACTAGCATCAAATGAATTTATGTGGAGTTTCTATCTGCATTTAAAATAATCATATTCAAGTGAAAATCATAGTTACTGAAATGTCATTCTTGCAAATATTTGTGATGGCTTGCCATAGTGCAGAGGAGGGTCAAACTCCTTCTGGTGATCTTCAAGGCAATAATTTCTTTCTGAAAAGAATTAAGATAGAAAAAAGGAAATGTCACATAACACTGTTTAATTCACCAAAAAATAATTACAACAAGCAAAAATGTCATCTTTTGCATGCTTATAGAGAATTTCAACACAAAGGCAATGCAAAAAGAATCATGTCATTTGGAGATATAGAATAGGAGTTATAGCTGGTCAGTTTAGTCAAGTTTCTGAATTTAAATCATATTTAAAATAATATCAGGGGGTGATGTCAAAGACGTATTCTAGCGAATACACCTCCACTCATACCGCTTTTGGCGCGAATGGAGAGGCTGATAGTCGCCCCCGCCAATCAGGTTTTGAGAGAGGGGGAGAGAAACAGGGAACAAGGGCTCATCGCTAGGGCTCTCTCCAGTGAGGAGGGCATAGTGGCCGTCGAGGAAGGGAGGGATCGAGAGAGGGGGGTCCTGGCGCACCTGCGCATACCCGTGGCAAGGAAGGAGGTGCACGGAGTTGTCGGCGTCCTGGGAATGGGGGTCCCCAGACTTTCCTGCCTGTGGCCCACGACGTGGCTCCGCCAGCGGCCCCGTACGACCCACCTTCACCAGCGAACACTCAAGACCCTCGTGAGGGGCCAAGCCTCGCGAGGCGGATGACACAAGACCTCCTCGGGGGCGGCCTCACCAGGCTGGCCCGCAAGGGGCAGAGTGATCAAGGCAAGGGGCACCTCGCGAGGTTCCTGTGACGCAAGCCATGACGACTGGGGCTAGGCGGGCGCAAGTGTGCATAGTGTCCTCGTTTCCTCTTTGGTGCTAAGGAGGGAAGTGCAGGCGAGGAGTCCCGATGCATTAGGCAAAGGCTTCCATATTGGTGCAACAAGACCAAGACCAGCATGACAACAGGATGAAGGTCACCGTGGAGCCTATGACGGCATCACCAGCAAAGCCTTTGGCAGGCGAAGACCACCTTTTGTCAGGATAGCTTGTACTAGTTGTCTCCCTTCAAATTTGGCCATTGTGGCATCCCTTCCCGCCAGCATTTGGGAAGAGGACCATGGCCTCTATAAATAGGGCTAGCCACCACAGTGGAAAAGGGGGGATTCAAGGCCATTCAGATCATCCTCATCCACACAAACTCACCAAGTATAAGAGCACCTCTCCTCAGGAGGCTGTTCATCCCTTGTACTTGTTTATCCTCAGCCCAAGAGGCAATCCACCACACCACACTGGACTAGGGTATTACACCACAACGGTGGCCTGAACCAGTATAAATCTTGTGTCCCTTTGTTCTGCGAGTTCAACGCGCCGAGCCTTGAGATCGCGGTGAGAACATGAGCTAGGGGGAGAGATCTTCATGCGCACCCCAGTGTTTGAACCTCAAGGGTTTTGCTGGAACCTGAAATCTGACATTTGGCGCGCCAGTTAGGGGTGCGCTGAAGCCTTCCTCCCGCTGATCCGCGTCCCATCGCTCCACCACATCCATGTTCGATGCGTGTCGAGCGTCGGGCCGCCCTCGCCGCCCATGTCGCTCAGACAACCCGTGTCAGCGGGCCTCCCCATCGTTCTCCATCTCCTGTTGCCAACGCTTCTACCGGCCAGGCAGCAAACGAGCAGCTGGCATCATCACTGCACCCCTCCGTGCGGCGGGACGGCCGCACCGCCACCCCATCGCTGACCTCGGCCGTCTCGTCCTCTCACACTCGCCGCACACCCACGGACGCGTAGGCTGCGCCGCTCATCGCCGAGCTCGTCAGCGCCGCTGGGGGCTCCCCTGCACCATCCCTCTCACTGCCTCGTCCACCTCCGGCCGTAGGTGATGTAGCTCATGGAGCGCCTCCCCCGCCTCCGCATAAAGACAGCGCCCTTGCGCCAAGACGCGCAGCTCATGGAGCACCACCGCCCCCCTCTGCGTCAAGACAATGTACTCGCCCCAAGACGCGCGGTCCCGCGGCGTGATCCGCCATGCCGTGTGCCCGCGCACGAAGAAGGAAGCTGCCAAGAGGTTCCCCGGCCGCAAGAAAATGCTCTAGCGCTCCGGCGCCACCATGACAAGACTGCATGCTGCCTGCAGCGGTGGTGCGCGGATATCCAGGCCAGGCCCCGCATCAGCAAAGGGCCCCGGTGGCCACGGTAGGCTGCCGCGCCTTCGTTCTCGAGCTGCGCACCGTCGTTTGGCCAGGTAAGTTCAAGCCGGATCTACCTCCATGCTACGACGGCACCCCCGACCCCGTGGAGTTCCTGCAGCTCTACGAGCTGAGCATCGAGGCAGCCAACGGCGATGAAAAAGTCATGGCGAACTGGTTTCCCACGGCTCTCAAGGATGGCGCTCTCTCGTGGCTCCTGAACCTACCCGCGGGATCAATCTCCTCCTGGAGTGAGATGCGCAACCGCTTCGTCTCCAACTTCCAGGGCACTCGCGACCGCCCTCCGGCCGCGGGTGACCTGCGCCACATCAAGCAACAGCCGGGATAGACCCTGTAGAAGTACATCCAGCGCTTCAATAGCGTTCATCTTAAGATCCCCAAGGTGATGGACGAGGCCATCATCTTAGCGTTTTCCGATGGCGTCCGTGACGTCAAGATGAAGGAGGAGCTCGCCATCCACGAGGAGCTATGCATGAATCTGGAGCTGTTCAAGATAGCAACCAAGTGTGCAAGAGCTGAGGAGGGGCATCTCTCCCTCCTCGAGCTTCCTGCCGCCGACCCAAAGGAGAAGAAGGCCAAGGTTAAGGACGTGAAGTGCAAGGGATTAGCCGTACTCGTGGCAGAGCTGGACACGAAGCGCGGCCAGGACCACCCTGAGTCGTCCAAGGGCAGCCATCCGTTCTGCACCTTCCACAACGTGCAGAACTACAACACCAACGATTGTCAAGAGCTTAGGGCCATCCGAGATGGATGCTTCGGTCGACGCCTCAAGCGCAACGACCGGGGCTACGACAGAGGAGGACGAGGCGGAGGACGCTGGGACGACCGCGGCCCCCGCCAGGAGTGGCGCTGAGGGAGTCCTGGATTAGGGGGTCTCCGGACAGCCGGACTATATCCTTTGGCCGGACTATTGGACTATGAAGATACCAGATTGAAGACTTCGTCCCGTGTCTGGATGGGACTTTCCTTGGCGTGGAAGGCAAGCTTGGCAATACGGATATGTAGATCTCCTCCCTTGTAACTGACTCTGTGTAACCCTAGCCCCCTCCGGTGTCTATATAAACCGGAGGGTTTAGTCCGTAGGACAACAACAAACATACCATAGGCTAGCTTTTAGGGTTTAGCCTCTATGATCTCGTGGTAGATCAACTCTTGTAATACTCATATCATCAATATCAATCAAGCAGGACATAGGGTATTACCTCCATCAAGAGGGCCCAAACCTGGGTAAACATCATGTCCCCTGCCTCCTGTTACCATCCGCCTTAGACGCATAGTTCAGGACCCCCTACTCGAGAGCCGCCAGTTTTGACACCGACATTGGTGATTTAATTAAGAGTTCCACTGTGCCATCACCATAAGGCTTGATGGCCCCTTCGATCATCGTTAACGATGCGGTCCAGGGTGAGGTTTTCCTCCCCGGACAGATCTTCGTATTTGGCGGCTTTGCACTACGGGCCAATTCGCTTGGCCATCTGGAGCAGATCGAGAGCTACGCCCCTGGCCATCAGGTCAGGTTCGGAAACTGAAACTACATTGCCGACATCCACGGAGACTTGATCTTCGACGGATTCGAGCCCATGTCAGGTGCGCCGCACGATCACGATGAGCATGATTTAGCTCTGCCGTCGGACAGTGTTCGGGAGATCACACCTACAACTACTCCGGCCTTCAAACTGGAGCAAATTGCGCCATCCGAGGACGGAGGGATAGCCCCGCCATGGAGGCCGCACTCTCAGTGGTGATGGAGCCGGATACTGATTTCACCCCTTACGAGAGCCGTGTTGCCGAGCCACTGGATTCGTCTCCGGCCACGGACTCCGAGCCGCCTACATCCGTGCCTATCAAATCCGATTGGGCACCGATCATGGAGTTTACCTCCACGGATATCTTTCAGCACTCGCCTTTCGGCAATGTGCTAAATTCATTAAGGTCTCTCTCCTTGTCAGGAGAACCTTGGCCGAACTATGTCCGGCTAGAATGGGATGCGGATGACGAAGAAATTTGCTGCCCACCCACCACCCACTTAGTAGCCACTGTCGACGATTTAACCGACATGCTCGACTTCGACTCCGAAGACATCGACGGTATGGACGACGATGCAGGAGACGAACAGGAACCACCGCCCGTAGGGCGCTGGACCGCCACCTCATCATATGATATATACATGGTGGACACCCCCAAAGAAGGCAATGGTGACAAGACAGCGGAGGATGACCCCTCCAAGAAGGAACCCAAGCGCCAACGTCAGCGGCGCTGCTCCAAGTCCCGCCACAGCAAAAGTAGTGATACCGGCACAAGAGACAATAACACTCCAGATAGTGCCGAAGACAACCACAATCCCCTCCTGCACGACGTAGAGCGGGAGGTGAACAAGCTAGCCCTCCAGAGCAGGCAGCAGATGGAGAATCGGAGGAGGACAATTACATGCCTCTCTCCGAAGACGAGGTGAGCCTCGGTGACGAAGAATTTATCGTGCCTGAGGATCCCGTCGAGCAGGAGAACTTCAAGCACCAACTTATGGCCACAGCAAATAGCCTGAAGAAAAAGCAACAACAACTTCAAGCTGATCAAGACTTGCTAGCAGACAGATGGACCGAAGTCCTTGCGGCCGAGGAATACGAACTTGAGCGCCCCTCCAAGAGTTACCCAAAGCGCAGGTTGCTACCTCACCTCGAGGAGGAAGCATTGAAACCTCCATCACCAGTGTACGATGCGGCTGACCGGCCCCCGCGTGGCCGAGCCAGAGAGGCGTTTCAGCCTGAAGTTCAGCATGCACCCCGCCGCCACTCAATCAAAAATACCAAGGGCCCGGGCAACACACGGGACCTACGAGACGTATTGGACAGCAGGGCAAAACATGCAAGGTCAATATATGGGTCACGAGGGCGCGCGCCAACGCGGGGAGATGACTGTCGCGCCGGATACACTAAAAGTAAATCTGGCCAGGCCAAATACAGCAGACAAGACTCATACGAACTGCGTCGTGATTTAGCCCGGCACAGAGGCGCCGCACACCCCTTATGCTTCACTGATGAAGTTATGGATCACGAATTCCCGGAGGGTTTTAAACCTGTAAATATCGAACCGTATGATGGTACAACAGATCCCGCTGTATGGATTGAGGATTTCCTCCTTCACACCCACATGGATCGCGGTGATGATCTGCATGCCATCAAGTACCTCCCACTAAAACTCAAAGGACCAGCTCGACATTGGCTAAATATCTTGCCAGCAGACTCCGTCGGCAGTTGGGAGGATTTGGAAGACGCATTTCTTGACAACTTCCAGGGCACTTATTGCAACCACCGGATGCTGATGACTTGAGCCATATAACTCAGCACCCAGGGGAATTGGCCAGACAATTCTGGACACGGTTCCTAACTAAGAAAAACCAAATTGTCGACTGTCCGAATGCAGAGGCCTTAGCGGCATTCAGGCATAACATCCGTGATGAGTGGCTTGCCCGGCACCTCGGCCAGGAGAAGCCGAAGTCTATGGCAGCCCTCATGACACTCATGACCCGCTTTTGCGTGGGCGAGGATAGCTGGCTGGCTCGCAGCAACAACACATCAAGGAATCCGGGCACTCCGGATACCAAAGATGCCAACGGCAGACCACGTCGTAACAGACAAAAGCGGCGCACCAACGGCGATAACACCGATGATACGGCAGACAATGCCGGATTCAGAGGCTCTAGATCCGGTTAGCGGAAAAAGCCATTCAAAAGAAGTACTCCGGGCCCGTCCAGTTTGGATCGCATACTTGATCGCTCGTGTCAAATCCACGGCATCCCTGATAAGCCAGCCAATCACACCAACAGATAATGCTGGGTGTTCAAACAGGCCGGCAAGTTAAATGCCGAAAACAAGGACAAGGGGTTGCATAGTGATGACGAGGAGGAGCCCCGGCCGCCGAACACGGGAGGACAGAAGAGGTTCCCCCCACAAGTGAAGATGGTGAACATGATATACGCAACCCACATTCCCAAGAGGGAACGGAAGCGTGCACTAAGGGACGTCTATGCGATGGAGCTCGTCGCCCCAAAGTTCAACCCATGGTCCGCTTGTCCGATCACCCTTGATCGCAGGGACCACCCCACTAGTATCCGTCATGGCGGATCCGCCGCACTGGTCCTAGACCCCATCATCGACGGATTTCACCTCACTCGAGTCCTTATGGATGGCGGCAGCAGCCTGAACCTGCTCTATCAGGATACAGTGCGCAAAATGGGTATAGATCCCTCGAGGATCAAACCCACCAAAACCACCTTTAAGGGCGTCATCCCAGGTGTAGAGGCCCATTGCACGGGCTTAGTCACACTGGAAGTGGTCTTCGGATCTCCGGACAACTTCCGAAGCGAGGAGTTAATCTTCTACATCGTCCTGTTCCGCAGTGGCTATCACGCACTGCTCGGGCGAACCGCATTTGCAAAATTCAATGCGGTACCGCATTATGCATACCTCAAGCTCAAAATGCCAGGACCTAGGGGGGTCATAACAGTCAATGGAAACACAGAACGTTCGCTCTGCACAGAAGAGCACACTGCGTCCCTCGCAACAGAAGCACAAAGTAGGCTTTTAAGGCAAACCACCAATTCGGCGATACAGCCCCCAGACACCGTCAAGTGAGTCCGGAGTAAACTACAACAGGATCGCCTGTCACGTTCAGAGCTCGCCTAGCAATTCGGCCCCCATCCCAGTCCCAGTCAAGCGACGAAATCCATGCCGCACGTACATAATTACGCACTGAAAATACCATGGGCATAGGCGGGGGCACAATCAAGGCACGTCCCGCAATGCGGCTTAACCGCCCTAGGGGCTGTATACCTTCATCATTTTTTCTCTTTCAGGACCTAACTCTCTGGAAGCCCTTTCCGGCAGTACGATTGCCGGACACATTACGGGAATGAACAACCAAGGAGGCAAGAAGCTAAGATGTACACGGGAACCCCCAGGTGGTCTCTAATAATAATCGATATACCCGCTTTCTATCCATAAGCAGCTTGCCCTTGGATAGGACATGTCAAATAGTCCTATTTTCTGCTTATTGCACTACTTGTATCAGTATGCTTCGACGTATAATTTAAATAACAATGCATAGCATTAGTCTATTATTGCATTCTTCATCCTTTTTTATATGTTCATTTACGACAAGTTGCACCCGTACATTCTGGTACGGCCAGTACGCCAGGGACTTTCGTTTACCCCATAATACGGTGTGAGAAATCTGAACACTTTTGACAGTGCGGCACCCCGAACTTATAGCATTATATGCATCAGCTCCGAATCATGTCTTGGGTCAATAGTTGGGTTTGCCCGGCTCCCATGTTTCGGTACCTTACGTTCGGCTATATCGGCTAAGGTAGAACTGGGAGAACTACTGCGATTGTGTCCCGGTTCTTCCGGACGAGCACCTCAGTAGAGAAAGCCGAAAACTAACTGTCATGATAAGGCGAGAGCTGGTCGCTCTTCGAGAGGTCTCAAGTCCTTAAAGACTTTTTCCGCTTCGGGCACGGAGTCGGCCTTGTCCGACTTAGACGTATATAGCGCCCCTAATTCGGCCTTCTGAATACTAGGGGCTTCGCCAAAATTTAAAATTGTAGACTTCTATGGCTAAGTGAGAGTGATAAAGCCTTATAGTCCGATTGCCTGGTTCGTTGTGCTGAACACCTCCCTCGAAGGACCCAAAATTGGGATAAAGAGTGCTCAGGTTTATCCCGAACACCCCAGTACTAGTTACATGGGGGCAGAAACCGACGACTGGCCAACTCTCAAAATTTATAAACGGCCGCACAGAAGGTAATATTTTAAATTCAAAAAGTGTTGCATAGCGCAAATGAACTCGTTTCATATTACAGGATCACATGAGCATGTTCATTCAAAAATTAGATCTCTGGCACATTCATTCGCCACAAGGCGGGTACCCTTCAGGACACTGTCATAATACATTTCGGGGCAGCGATGCTCCTTGCCTTCCGGCGGCCCCTCCTTCACCAGCTTCACAGCGTCCAGCTTCGCCCAGTGCACCTTCGCCCGGGCAAAAGCCCTGCGCACACCCTCGATGCAGACGGACCGCTTTATGACTTTAAGCCGTGGGCAGGCATCCACAAGCCGCCTCACCAGACCGAAGTAGCTGCCGGGCAGGGGCTCGCCAGGCCACATCCGGACTATAAGACCCTTTATGGCCTGTTTCACCGCCTTGTGAAGCTCGACCAATTGCTTAGGCTGGTTGCTCAAGGGCATTGGGTGTTCGGTCCCAGTATACTGAGACTAGAACAACTTTTCCGTCAAGCTCCCCTCCTCAGCTCGGTAGAACTCCGCGGCATCTAGTACACTGCGGGGAAGATCTGCGAATGCTCCCGGAGAGCTCCGAACTCGGGTAAGTAAAAGGAAAGTTTCCTTCACATGCTTGCTTTGCATAATGAATGCCTTACCCGCTACTATCTTCTTCACCACATCAATCTCCTGGAGGGCCTTGTGGGCTTCAGCCTTGGCACTCCGGGCACTTTTGAGCGCCTTCGCAAGCTCGGACTCTCGCGTCTTAGAGTCAAGCTCCAAGGACTCGTGTTTTTTGGCGAGAGCCTCGAGCTCTTGCTGCACCTCGCCTACCCGAGCTTCTTGCTTTTCCCACTCAATGCGCTCCTTGGCCGCTCTGTCTTCGGCCTCCGACATCTCCTTCTTCAGGGTCGCCACTTCGGTCGTGGCCCCTGGCAAATTCATGATGATCCTATTACTTTACACCCGAACTTCTTTTTAAATATATAGACAAGGTATTGCTTACCTTTGCTCTCCTCGAGCTGCCTCTTGGTAAGGCCGAGCTCGTCCTCGGACTGCTCCAGGTCCTGCTTCAGTGCAGAGACCTCAGCAGTACGTGCGGCAGCGGCCAGCAGTGAAGCTTGCACATACACATAGACATATTCTGATTAGACTCCTGAGTCATCATTTGATCCTCTATTTAGCCTTTCTTCGCGAACGCCGAACAAAGCATCAGGGGCTACTGTCTATGCGGTAATATTTTCTTATATTTTGATTGCTTACCTCAAATCCTGTTAGGAGGCTGGCGCAAGCTTCGGTCAGTCTGTTTTTGGCGGACTGAACTTTCTCGATCACCGCACTCATTATAGTGCGGTGCTCTTCATCGATGGAAGCGCCGCGAAGTGCTTCCAGCAAGTTGTCCAGTGCCTCTGGATGGACAGAGGACACAGGCACGGGCGGCTTGCCCCCCTTAAAGGGGGATCTCCTGCCGGAGTCCGGAACCATCGAAGGTTCCGGGGCAGTATTCGGCTAGGGGCTGAACTTGGAGCCCGTGGGAGTCTTGCTCCCTTTGCGCCTAGGGTCCGGAAGGTCGCCTCGAGACGCCCCCAGGACTACCTCCCCTCGGCTCGGTGCCTTTCGGGACAACACCTCGACGTTGTTCGTAGGGCAAGGGGTGGAGGCGGTCGGAAGTGAATCGCTATTCATATCCGACGAGTCCAATGAACCGTCCGACAAAGATACGTCGAGATGGGCTCGGGATGGACTGCATAATCATATGCGGCGTAATGAGAAACAGTGCAATAAAACATACCATGAATTACTATGGTGTCCGGATACTTACGACTTCGCCAGGGGCTTCTCCCTGGGTAACCACTCGTCGCCGCTGTAGGCGGCCGTCGTGGAGCAGTCCGGAAGGAGGTTCCTTCCCTTCTTGGACCCTTCGGCCTCCCCGGCTGGGTCGGCCTTCCTTTTCTTGTCTCCCCCGGCTGGGGGGGGGAGAACTTTCCTCCTCCTCCTCCTCCTCCTCCTTGTTTTCGTGGGAGGAGTGCCTATCGGAGTCATCGGACGATGAGTCCGATATAACCTTGCGCCGGAGACCCTTTCGGGTCCCCATGGCCTTCTTCTTGGTCTTCTTCACTCGCACCTCGTAAGGTGCCGGAGCCAGTATCTCCATTAGGACAGCATCTGCAGGATCTTCAGGCAGGGGGGCTGGGCAATCGAGCTGCTCCGCTGTCTTTACCCAGTCCTGTTAATGGCGTGGAAGTTTAGATCCCGCACATGATTACACTGGGGCAAATAAATATCCTGTGAGATATGAAAACTTACCGGATTGGCATGGCGCTTTGCACTGAGTTCGCGGTCCTCGGTAAGGGGAGGAGGTACCTCGACGCCCTTGAACAACACCTTCCAGATGTCCTTGTGCGTTGTGTCGAAGAGCTCTCACAGCGTCTGGTGCTTGGCCAGGTTGAACTCCCACAAATTGAATGCCCGTCGTTGACATGGGAGGATCCGGCGGAAGAGCATGACCTGGACCACGTTGACGAGCTTGATTTTCCTACTCATCATGTTCCTGATGCAGGTCTGGAGTCCGGTCAGCTCTATCGGAGAACCCCAGGACAGGCCCTTCTCTTTCTAGGAGGTGATCCGCGTGGGGATTCTGGATCGAAATTTGGGGGCCGCCACCTAGTTGGTGTCGCGCGGCTTGGTGATGTAGAACCACCCCGATTGCCACCCCTTTATGGTCTCCACATAGGAGCCTTCGAGCCAGGTGACGTTAGGCATTTTTCCTACCATGGCGCCTCAGCACTCTGCTTGCTGGCTGACCACCACGTTCGTCTTAACATTGAAGGTCTTCAGCCACAGGCCAAAGTGGGGCCTGATGCGGAGGAAGGCCTCGCACACGACGATAAACGCCGAGATGTTGAGGATGAAATTGGGGGCCAGATCATGAAAATCCAGCCCGTAGTAGAACATGAGCCTGCGGACAAATGGGTGGAGGGGAAATCCCAGTCCGCGGACGAAGTGGGTAAGAAAAACTACCCTCTCTTGGGGTTTGGGTGTAGGGATGATTTGCCCCGCATCTGGCAGCCGGTGCGCGATATCCGCGGCCAGATATCCGGCTTCCCATAAATTTGCGATGTGCTCCTCCATGACGGAGGAGACCATCCACTTGCCTCCCGCTCGGGACAATCTTGGAGTGGTTTGAGAAGAAATACGCGAACTTGGGCGCTGGAGCTCGAGTGCGTGAGAATGGATAAGTGAGGAGGAAGAAGGCGTGGGTAAAAAGGAGGAATCTTTGTCCCTTTATAAGGGCGGAAGAGGTGATACGCCTCCCCACTTGCCTGGTAAAATCGCTTATTCCCCAAGCGCCATAATTGATGGCGCGGTTGGGTTACCCACGTCCGTATTGATGAGAATCCCGTAATAAGGGGGACACGATCTCTGCTTAGACAAGACATGTCGAGAAAACTGCCTCGCGATATGTGTGGTGCTGGTTGAGAAAAACGGTTCGAATAATGACCGGGCCATGACATGATGTCATGCTGTCAAAACGTCTCAGCAGATTAGATTTGTGGAAATATTATTCTCTCTACGGTGGTATGTGGAACTTGTTTTGTAGAGCCGGACACTATCCTTGTGTTCAAAATCTTGTATGGAGTATTCGGAGGAGGAACCCGCCTTGCAATGCCAAAGACAAAACTACGCGCCGGACTCATCGTCATTGAAGCCTGGTTCAGGGGCTACTGAGGGAGTCCTGGATTAGGGGGTCTCCCGATAGCCGGACTATATCCTTTGGCCGGACTGTTGGACTATGAAGATACAAGATTGAAGACTTCGTCCCGTGTCCAGATGGGACTTTCCTTGGTGTGGAAGGAAAGCTTGGCAATACGGATATGTAGATCTCCTCCCTTGTAACCGACTCTGTGTAACCCTAGCCCCCTCCGGTGTCTATATAAACCGGAGTGTTTAGTCCGTAGGACAACAACAATCATACCATAGGCTAGCTTTTAGGGTTTAGCCTCTACGATCTCGTGGTAGATCAACTCTTGTAATACTCATATCATCAAGATCAATCAAGCAGGACGTAGGGTATTACCTCCATCAAGAGGGCCCGAATCTGGGTAAACATCGTGCCCCTGCCTCCTGTTACCAACCGCCTTAGACGCACAGTTCGGGACCCCCTACCCGAGATCCGCCGGTTTTGACACTGACAGGCGCGACCGGCCTTGTGAGGACCACTGGCAGGAGCAGCCTCGTGAGGGCGCTTGGCGCGACTAGCCTCGCGAGGACCGTCCTCAGGGCAATCCTGGCCTCCCTCCGCTGCCGCCACCACCAAGAAGGAACGACAACCACTATCAGGACGAGGGGGCTGGGGGCTTCCAGGAGCCACGCGCCATCGCTTGCATCTTGGGCGGTGCTCAGGCCCCGGCTTCCCAGCGCATCTTCAAGTAGTTCTCTCGCAAGGTGAATGCAACCCTCTCCAGGCTCGAGGCCACGCGCCCGCTGATGTGGTCCAAGTACGCCATCACCTTCAGCTCGCCGGGCCAGCTCAAGTGCGCGGCAACCGCCGGCGTCCTCCCGATGCTATGTTCACCCGTCATCTGCAATGTCCAAGTCACCAAGACCCTCATCGACGGTGGCGCGGGGCTCAGTGTCCTGTCTGTCGAGACGTTTGACATCCTCCAAGTGCCATACGATCAGCTTCAGCCCACCAAGCCCTTCTCAGGAGTGACTGACGGCTCCACCCCCCTATAGGGCTGGTCCACCTCCCTGTCACCTTCGAACATCGCGACAACTACCACACCGAGATCGTCGACTTTGACGTTGCTCACATCTGTCTCCCGTACAATGCCATCCTCGGGTACCCAACATTAGCCAAATTCATGGCAGTGACCCACTATGTCTACAACGTCCTCAAGATGCTAGGAAGCGGCGGAATCATCACAGTCCCCTGCGAAGAAAGAGATGCGGTGTGCTCCCTGGAGCATGCCTTCCAAGCCGCAACAATCGAAGACCCTGACAGCGAGGGCACGCAGTACCCTCCCTAAGCCATCCCCAAGAAGAAGAAGAAGCTACTCCGCACAGGGCCTCTGGGGTGACGCCTCTAGCGGTGCCACATCAGGATCGGTGCCCGCACCTGGGGCGCCTCCCTCCCTCGCATAGGAAGGCGCGCCTAGCGCCCTCCTCGGGCAGGGCTCGGGGGCTCTCTTCTGGAGGGCCTCAGACCTAGCCGACATCACGAGGGAGGCACTCAGGCACCACGTGGAGGCGTGCTTCGTGGCATGTTTCCCTCAGGAGGGCACCGGGCGAGGAGCACCCGACGCTCAGGAGTTCATCGTCAAGGCCACCCAGGAGCTTCAGGAAGCAAGGGCAACACGCAGTGATCGCCACACACCTGGCGCAGCTCCCCATCCAGGCGAGGATGGCTGGCTGCGCATCTGCATCGACATCCCAGGGCTCAACCGGGCCGCAACTCAGGAGCGCTTCTGGCCTTCGCGCGCTGGCCGGTGTGAGGGTCGACCTCACAGCTACGTTTGCATGTCGTTTGGCTTGCCGAGCGTGGCAGCCTCCTTCCAGCACAACCTACGAAGCATCCTGGCAACCTAGGAGGCCAGGCATCATGCGGTCCTGGCGGAGATGGACACGGTCCTCAGGGAGCCACCTGAGCCCCCAGAGCCTCCCGAGGCTCAGGCCCTTGGCGGCTCGTGAGGAGTGACTTCTTCAGCGCGCGCCTTCGACAACAAAACCAGGTGACATTTTCCAAGCTTATTCAGCTGGGAGCGCCGCTCGGGCTGCATTATTCCCAGGTCGCATGGGCATGTCCCTGCGGCGTGTATCCTTTCGCATTTTTAGCTTACCTTACTGGGGGCGCCCCTCGGGCTGCATCATCCCCAGGCCGCTCGGGTCCATCCCAGTGGCAGGTATCGTTCTCGCATCTATCTAAGCTAGCTGGTTCCCATGCATGAGTTATTTATAGTCATTACCTGCTTGATTGCCACCCACCACGGGAGCCACGCGCCAATCGTTTTTCTTTAGGATCCTTCACATGAGAAGATTAGGCACGGCGCCTGTGCTCAGGTTCGTCCCTGCAGCATCGATAAACCCAACGGCTGAGCTCTGTCTGGCGGGCCGGCGACGTTCACGTCACCTCATGGGGTCATTGGTGCTTGGCCTCCTCATGCGATAGCCTCAGGAGATCCGCTCGGTGCAGGTTGCCTAACCATCTCGCGGGACCACCACAACCATCAAGAGCCAAGACCAGGTGAGGGAGTCCTGGACTAAGAGGTCCTCGGGCGTCCGACATGTTGGACATGGGCCAGACCATTGGGCCATGAAGATAACAAGATAGAAGACTTTCTCGCGTGTCCGAATGGGACTCTCCGTTGCATGGAAGGCAAGCTACGCGGCCGGATATACTATTTCCTTTCTATGTAACCTACTTTGTACAACCCTAGTCCCCTCCAGTGTCTAATTAAACTGAGGGGTTAGTCCGTAGGGACAATCATAATCAGATAGGCTGGACTTCTAGGGTTTAGCCATTATGATCTCATGGTAGATCAACTCTTGTAACCCCCATACTCATCAATATTAATCTAGCAGGACATAGGGTTTTACCTCCATCGAGAGGGCCCGAACCTGGGTAAACATTGTGTTCCCAGTCTCCTGTTACCATCAACCTCAGACGCACAGTTCGGGACCCCGTACCCGAGATCCGCCAGTTTTGACACCAACATTGGTGCTTTCATTGAGAGTTCCACTGTGTCGTCAAAATCAGGGTTGATGGCTCGCCTCGTGATCAAGAACAACATCACCGCCGATGGAGCCCTGGCCTCAGGCCAAAATCTCCAGTTGGGTGGCTTTATCATTACCACCCGTTCAGCCAGTGAGCCGACGATGACTTCTCAGGTCATCAAGAATCACCTCTGAATTGACTCCGAATACTCCAGACAGATGGATCCAACGGAATTATCGTCCTTGAACGAACTCCTGGATCGCATCGCCGCCTTGGGAGTTGCTACAAACTACGGTCGGATTGGGCTTAAACCCGATCACAGAGAAATCAAATCTCCATCGATCAACCACCAGACAACGGTAGTGGAGGAGCAAAACAACAACTCTCCCTCTATACTGAGGACGAACTATGTTCAGATCTCCGAGCTCGAAGAGCCGGATACCTGTCCACGGAGCGACACGCCTTGTTCTCCGAACTCGGGATTAGACGGTATACCTGAAAAATTGGTCGATCCCTCGGAGCCCGAACTATTCGGCTCGGAAATTTCTCAAGCTCCGGATCCCAAATTGGGTCAGGGTTTGGACCTAATCGACCCACCCACCCAGATATACGCGATCTCACATACCTACGCAACAGTCCTTGGAAACAGTCCATCACTTTTGGGCCAGATTCCTCCTTGTTAAGAACAAGATCAAGGATTGCCGCGACGAAGACGCGAGCTCAATATTCTGCAATAATTGTACAGACGAAGGAATCCTCAATGCTATCAACCGCCGTCGCGTGTTATATTTCGCTGAGTTGGCAACCATAGTACAGAAGTACTACGCAATGGAAAGCGCCTGGAAAACTCAGGCAGCTCGCTGGGAATCGACAGCTCCCACTCAACCTTCTATCCGAACAAAAAGGATGCACCCTCATAGGGCGCCTGACAAAGCAGTAAAGAAATCCAAAACCATTACGGGGCGCAGAACCATCCTAGAGGGATGGCTTGATAGGCCATGCAAAATACACACAACACCGGATGCCATACCTACCCACAGCCTTAGAGCATGTTGGATACTCCGGCAAGTGGCCAAGAGTGGTGATGATATCCTCACCAAAAATACCTCGGAACACGACGACCGCAGAGTATTGACGGTCTTTGAGACTTTTGCCTCAAACAATCGGTGGAAAAGTTCACTTCGCAACCTCGCCGAAGTCTGTCAAGTCGCAACAATAAATCCTTGGAACAACACGGCCATAACATTCAATGCCAGTGACGAACCAAGAACCCGGTCAGTCCGGTCACCAGGCGCCTTGGTCCTCAATCCAATTGTGGATGGCTTTCGACTCACCAAGGTGCTCATGGACGACGACAGTGGATTAAACCTCATCTACGAGGATACACTCAGTAAAATGGAAATAGGCAGGAGCTACATTGAGCAAAGCAGCATGACCTTCCGAGGAATTATTCCCAGTCGGGAGGCACGATGCGTGGGGAAAATCACACTTGACGTGGTATTCGGCACACTGGAGAACTATCGGTCCGAAGAGATAACCTTCCAAGTGGCCCCTTTCCACAGTGGGTACCACACCCTGTTGGGGCGGGATGCATTCACACGCTTTCAAGCCATACCTCATTACGGGTATATGAAGCTCAAAATGCCCGGACCCAATGGTATTATCACTCTCACTAGTAATCCGGACATAGCCCTCCGCGCTGAAAACAAAACAGCCTCCCTGGCCCTTGAGGCACTCTCTGAGGCCCTTGCGGCCAAAGAGTTAACGACGCTGCGCTCGATGGTGGATAGGGATGACGTAGTCCTCGACAAGTGCCCCAAATCCACCTTCTTCAAACCAGCTGATGAAATAGTCAAATTTCAAGTCCACCCGATAGACCCAAAGAAGACAGCCTCCATCGGCGCACAACTGGACCCGACGGTGGACGGCGCACTGCAAGCGTTCCTATGCGAAAACTGGGACATATTTGCTTGGCACCCTTCTGATATGCCAGGAATCCCACGCAGATTGGCTGCGCACAGCCTCAATATACTAAAAGGATACAAGCCAGTCAAGCAAGCATTGCGATGCTTTTTCGAACCCAAACGACAAGCTATGGGGGAGGAGCTAGCCAATCTAATCGAGGCCAGATTTATCAGAGAAATAAAACATCCGGACTAGCTAGCAAACCTGGTAATGGTGCCAAAGAAGGATAAATCTTGGCGCTTGTGCATCAATTTCAAAGACCTCAACAAAGCTTGCCCTAAGGATCCATTCCCCCTCCCCCGCATTGATCAAATTATTGATGCCACTGCAGGACACGACTCATTGTGCTTCCTCGACGCGTACTCCATATACCATCGAATTAAAATGAAGGAATCCGACCAAGCCGCAACGACGTTTATTACCCCGTACGGGCCTTTCTGCTTCAACACTACGCCCTTTGGGCTCAAAAACGCTGGCGCCACCTACCAACACATGATTCAAACATGCCTGGAGAAACAAATAGGCAAGACAGTTGAAGCATATGTGGACGACCTCGTCATCAAGACTAAGCGCGTCGAGTCATTAATAGATGACTTACGCCTCACATTCAACAGTCCGGACATATGACATTAAGCTCAATCCAGAAAAATGTGTTTTCGGCGTCCCATCTGGAAAACTACTGGGCTTCATCGTTTCCAGTAGAGGAACTGAGGCAAATCCAGCCAAAATTTGAGCTTTATCACAGTTGGCTACACCAACATACCTTAAGCAGGTCCAAAAACTAGCCGGATGCATGGCAACTTTAAGCCGCTTTATCTCCAGACTAGGAGAAAAAGCATTGCCGCTTTATCGACTCCTCCGACGCACCGATCACTTTGAGTGGACAGATGCAGCAACGACCGGATTGGAAGAAATAAAGGCTCTTTTAGCAAGCAATCCAATCCTAGCCGCGCCAAGCGTTAGTGAACCAATGTTATTATACATATCTGCAACACACCAGGTGGTGAGCGCAGTACTCATTGTCAAATGAGAGGAGGACGGACACAAATTCCCGCTCCAGAAGCCGGTATACTATGTATCCACCATCCTAACTCAATGCAAATCCCGATACCCTCATTATCAAAAGATAGCATACATGGTCTTCATCGCATCCTGGAAGCTACGACACTATTTCCAAGAGTGCTCAATCACAGTGGCTTTCGAAGTTCTACTGAACGACATAATAAACAATCGCGATGCAACGGTCCGGATTGCCAAGTGGGCCATTGAGCTCCTTCCATTTGATATAACATATAAGCCACGTCGGGCCATCAAATCCCAAGTACTGGCAAACTTCGTCGCCGAATGGACAGAAGCCAAACTCCCTAAAGAGTATGGCGCATATTCCAACTGGGTCATGCATTTTGATGGTTCCAAAATGTTGTCGGGCTTAGGGGCAGGTGTTGTCCTAACATCCCCCACTGGAGATACAGTTCAGTACATACTCCAAATATTATACACAGACTCCAACAATGCAGCCGAATATGAGGCTTTATTGCATGGTCTTCGGATGGCTGTCTCCACGTGCATACAATGCCTGGAAGTGTGCGGGGACTCGAACCTCATGATATCCCAAAAAAATGGAGATTTCGATGCCAAGGATCCGAAGATGGCGGCTCGGTTCGAGGGGCTCGAGTTTCACCATGTGGCTCGAGGGAGTAATCAAGCGGCAGACGTCCTTGCTCGCATGGGCGCCAAGCGCGACCCCGTCCCACCTAACATCTTCTTAGAAAGGCTTTTCAAGCCATCCATGGTGTGGCAAGGGGATAATGGCAACGTCAGTACGGATCCGACCATAACCCCAGATTCCGAACATACCGACATCATCAGAGGCTCATCCACCAAAATAACACCGTCGGCCCATCTTATCGTGACAGTCATCTCCCCATGGATCGAACCCTTCTTGGCCTACCTCAACAGGCGAGAGCTCCCTGAGGATCGGAATGAGGATCACTGCATTGTTCGGCGTTCGAAAGCCTATAAAGTCCAGGAAGGAGAACTCTACAAGAAAAGCGCTACCGGAGTACTCCAAAGGTGTATCTCCGAGGAGGAGGGGTGGCAGCTCTTGGCTGAGATTCATGCCGGTCTTGGTGGTCACCACGCCGCACCTCGGGCCCTTGTAAGCAAGGCCTTCCGTATAGGCTTCTACTGGCCGACGGCCCGAGCAAATGCACAGGACCTTGTCCAACATTGCGTCGGATGCCAACTTTTCGCCAACCAAAGCCATATGCCACCCACTGCTCTACAAACAATCCCCGTTACTTGGCCTTTCATGGTCTGGGGGCTGGACATGGTTGGACCCCTTAAAGGAGGCATCCATAAGAAAAAATATCTGCTAGTCATGGTAGATAAGTTCACTAAGTGGATAGAGGCCAAACCAGTTAAAACAGCCGAAGCCGGACCAGTGATAGACTTTATATCCGGCGTTGTGCACCGTTACGGTGTCCCACACAGCATCATCGCCGACAACGACTCTAACTTTATAGCTGATGAGGTAAAAGCCTCGTGTGTAATCTAGGCATTAAGCTCGTTTATGCCTCCGTCTATCATCTGCAAACAAACGGTCAAGTTGAACGAGCCAATGGTCTTATTATGAGCGGCACCAAAACCTAGGCTAGTGCGGTCTTTGAAAGTATCAGATAAGCACTGGGTTGAGGAGCTCGACTCCGTACTCTGGGGGCTGCGGACCATGCCCAATCGTACTATTGGATATACACCTTTCTTCATGGTGTACGGCGCAGAGGCTGTGTTACCCTGCGACATTATTCATGACTCACCTCGAGTGTGCATGTATGAAGAGAGAGAGGCCGAGCTTGATCGGCAGGACAGCTTAGATGCCCTGGAGGAGGAGCGCGACGTTGCAAAAGCCCGTTCCGCATTTTATCAATAGCAGGCTTGCAGATATCAAAGCAGAGAAGTACGAGCCAAGACTTACAATGTTGTTGAACTCGTTCTACGCTTGCCGGAGAAGAAAAAGGACAAACTCAAGCCCAAGTGGGAGGGTCCCTTCATGATTGACGAAGTTCTCACTGGAGGAGCGTACCGCCTGCGTGATGCATCAGATAACCGCCTCGAACCAAACCCCTAGAATGCGGCCAGACTCCAAAGATTCTATGCCTAGCGCCGAACCCTTCGTTTGCTTCCTCCTCCCTATCGCTTACATTATTTTTTATCCTCTCTTTTCACCCTCTTTTTTAGCCTGAAAGTTTTTTCATGTGGCTACAACTGTACACCTATAACACATTCTTAAATGTGTACGTCCATTATACCTGGGGGCTTTTTGCACAAAAGCTTATTATCATTATTTCCCGAGCATCAAGCTCATTACATATGTGTTTTTCCTCACATGTACCTTTTCTTCGCCCTTATATGCATCAATATGACTTAAGTTTTGGCCAAGCTGGGTTGCCTCGCTCCTATGCTTATGCCCTACGTTCCCGTTAGTTTGGCTAGGGCATAAAGGGAGCACCTCTGTGATTGTTACTGTCGGGTCATCCAGATGTGTACCTTAGACTGGGTGAAGCCGAAAGCTAGCGTTCTTAAGGGAATATTCGGTCAGCGGACTAAAGATGTTTTTCATTTCTTCACACTATGAACCCCCAGATGCTACCTATACTGTGATGTTTTCGATCATAGTCGGACATGCTTATTAACGCATGCACCTTAGGGAAAGAAACCCTTAACAGAACTATTCTCTCTGGAAGATGTTTCTTATAGTCACAATGTAATAAACATAGCTAGCCGGATACAACTTGTCTGTTCAAGCAACTATGACCCCTACGCCCAGTTTCCACGCATACCCCGGTTTATTTTTACCGCTCGAGTATTCGGAAACACTCCGCACCTTTGGGTCCAGAGGTCGAAGCGAAAAGGTCGGCCATGACAATCATTTTTACAATCCGGCTAGGAACAAATATATTAAGGAAAGTACATAGTCACTTGGACTCAAAAACTTCCTCCTCTATGCCGTCCAACAGGCTGTCTAGCCTACAATCCTATTGGGAATACTTGGCAGCTACTTCTACTTGGTCATATACCAAACTAACAAGAATTCCTTTCCCATCTGACCCTAGCGGCCCGACCCGGGCCATATGATTCGGATCAAGCTTGGTATATCGTGTTTTTACCATGGCCCAGGCCTCTCGTGCACCTTCCCGGCAGGCTGATATCTTCCATAACCGAATACGCCACCGTGCCCCTTTGAACAGCTCTGTCGGTGTCACAACCGACGGATCTCGGGTAGGGGGTCCCGAACTGTGCGTCTAAGGCTGATGGTAACAGGAAGCGGGGGACACAATGTTTACCCAGGTTCGGGCCCTCTCGATGGAGGTAATACCCTACTTCCTGCTTGATTGATCTTGATGATATGAGTATTACAAGAGTTGATCTACCACGAGATCGTAGAGGCTAAACACTAGAAGCTAGCCTATGATTATGATTGTTGTTGTCCTACGGACTAAACCCTTCGGTTTATATAGACACCGGAGGGGGCTAGGGTTACACAGAGTCGGTTACAGAGGAGATCTACATATCCAAATCGCCAAGCTTGCCTTCCATGCAAAGGAGAGTCCCACCCGGACACGGGACGAAGCCTTCAATCTTGTATCTTCATAGTCCAACAGTCCGGCCAAAGTATATAGTCCGGCTGTCCGAGGACCCCCTAATCCAAGACTCCCTCAGTAGCCCCTAAACCAGGCTTCAATGATGATGAGTCCGGCATGCAGATTGTCTTCGGCATTGCATGGCGGGTTCCTTCTCCAAATACTCCATATAAATTTTTTGAACACAAGGATTGTGTCCGGCTCTATAAAACAAATTCCACATACCACCATAGAGAGTATAATATTCCACAAATCTAATCTGCTGACAACTTTTCATAACATGACATCTGCCATGGTTCGATCATTACGAACCGTTTTTCCCAGCCTGCCACTGCATGTGTTGCGAGGCGGTTTTCTTGGCACGTCTCGTCGAAGCAGAGATCGTGTTCCCCTTATCACGGGATTCTCATCAATATGGGTTTGGGTAACCCAATCATGCTTGTTAGTATGACTCCTCGATTTTAGGCAAGTTCTAAACAGCCACGCGGAGGATGCTTGATATTCACCCTCTTTATAAAGGGGCCAAGGCCTGTCCTTTTCTTCTTGCGCTCGATCCTTCCCCTCCCCCACCTCGAGTTCCAACACCCAAGGCTTAGGCTAAGCGCTTCGGACCTTCAACCATGTCCGGATCCAACGTTCAAGGTCGGTGGATGGCCTCCTCTGTCACAAAGGAGGACATCAAGAAGCAAAGGGAAGCCAAGTATCTGACCGCCGAAATCTCGCACAGGCTGCCTGCTCAAGGGCAGGTCATCCCCACTCCTGAACCCAATGAGAGTGTCGTATTTGTTTCCCACTTCCTCCGAGGGCTAGGCTTTAGTCTTGATCCCTTTGTAGGAGGGCTTATGTTCTATTACGGGCTCTATTTCCACGATCTAGCTCCAGATTCCATCCTTCACATCTCGTCAATTATCGTTGTGTGTGAGGCCTTCCTCCACATCACCCCACACTTCGGCTTATGGTCAAGACCTTCAATGTGAAGCCAAAGACGATCGATGGGCGACACGCAGAATGCGGAGGTGTCATAATAAGCAAAGGTGTCAATGCTCTATGGCCAAAGGGTTCCTTCTCGGAGGTGTCCCACTTATGGCAGCGGGAGTGGTTTTACATCACAGCTCCCCGAGGTACAAAGTGGGCAGCTGCCCCCGCCTTCTGCTCGGGTCCCCCATCGCAACTGGCGTCATGGGTCAACAAGGGGCTAGACTGGGGCCCAGTTAATGACGTGCTGACATTGCAAAGTTGCATCCAAGATCTCCTCAAGAGGGATGTTAGTCTTCTCAAGGTAATGCAATTTATGCTAGTTCGTCGGGTCCTGCCATGCCAACGTTGATCTCTCCGTATGTGGGAGTTCGACCCGGAAGGACCATGAACTATTCAGCAATTCTTCGGTGTGACACTCGAAGAGATGTATGGATTGTTCTTCGGATCACGAATAAAGTGTCCGGACACCACCGAGGATGCGGGTCTCAACTGCAACCGTTTAGATACCCACGTAAGTAATTTTGCGGCCGAACATGTTGTCTTTTTATTTGTCATAACATCATCCTGAAAAAATCACTCTCGGCCAGGACTGGATAAGAAAGGCGGAGAGGATCAGGTGTTCGGCCCCCCTCCCCGAAGGCTCACCGGATCCTGTACTAGCCAAGATGCTTGAGCATGCACCTTATCAAGTGCCATCAGGGGAAGATAAAGGGAGGAATAAAGAAGCCGAAAGCGGGCTTCACACATTACTCATCCAAACCGAGGGAATTAGTGTCTCTGCGAAGGAGGATAATCAGGGAGAAGAATCTAGAATCCCCTCTCCCCAAGGAAGGTAAAGGACCGCCTCTGAAGACTTGGAAACGAAGGTTTCCAAATGAGGGAAGAAACCTGCGCCAGGGGGTCCTGCCCCGGAGGGCGTCCTTACCGCACAGCACCCGCAAGGGGGCCAGTCTTCCACCGAGCTGTAAGTGAACAAGAGTACTTTTGGTAAATATATCCTGCTTTATCTTAGAGGACAATAACCGGGACATATATCTTGCAGTCCGGCCCATAGCCCTTCTCGACAGAGTTCGTCTTCAGGGGATCTTCTTCCGGATATGATGGAGAGCGAAACGCCTCCCCCTGTCTCCCCGCCTCTTAGGGCGGACGACCCTGAGGTGTCATCACGGAGGATTTCTCCTGATCCGCCAAGGCCAGTAGGTAACCCTTCGGCCACCTGAAGTCCGGAGTATTCGGATCCTAAGGAGAGCAACAAAAAGAGTCTGGGATTGTCCGGTGCACAACCAGACGCACTGATGGGTCTTTTGGAGCAAGCAGCTATCTCAGAGGCATCTCATACTTTAATGGGTACGGTGGTTGAGAGGATTTCATCTGCCAAAAGTGGGTTGCATGAGGCTTTTATGAGCCTGCTAAGAGGCTTTGAGGTACACAAAGTAATATATAAATTTTTTGACGGTACCACACACGCTAGGTGTGCTCTATACAGATAGTAGCCCCTGAGACTCTGGTTGCTGTCCAGAGGCGGCAAACAGAGGATCATAGTCCCAGGTAATGATCGCGCTGCTTTCATGTGCAGGCCGCTGAGGGGCCGGTGGCTGGTCGGACAGCTGAGTTTGCCGGATTGAGGCGGCAACTTGACATAGCAGATGCCGACATTGGGCTTGTGAACAAGCGGCTGGACGAGGCACAGGGTATGTATTTTCGAGTGGTCAACAAATATTAAGAGGAGCATGATGCTAGTATCTATAATATGTTGTGACTGCAGATGGAGCTGCTGCCGTGGAGACCTTTCAGGCGGAACTTGCCCGAGCCAAGGAACAAGCCAGGAGAAGTGATGTGGCCGCCCTAAAGGTGGCCGAAGACTTAAGAGCCGAACAGGCTTCTCATCGCCAGAGCGAAGATAAAATAGCCAAGATGGCTGTTGAGCTGAAAGATGCCGGTGACCGATATGAGCTTATTGAAAAGGAAAGCCAAGCGAAGGCGGCTGACGTGAAGAAAGCCGTGGAAGCAGCCAAGGAAACCCGCTCTAAAATCAGAGCGGCGAAGGAGGAGCTCCGTCAAGCCGGAGATATCACGGCTAGGAAAGCCCTTTTTGTTGCGGACGAAGTTCGGAGATCCGAAGTATGCCCCTCTGGATCAATTATGGAGTGCTGCAGACACGTACTTGGACTTGGCAATGAGTGCTGCTGATGCGACTGAGTTTTTCAAAGATCAGAAAGATCATGAAGTGGAAAGATTGTTCTGGTCGCAGTTCAGTGCTCCAACGCGTCCGCCGCTGTTAAATGAACAAATGGCCGAGTGGGCCGAGCTCCATAGGTTGTCCGGACTTGCCATGAGGTTTGTCGTGGATCATCTTTGGCCGAAGGGACCAAGGCTGAATAGTTATTTTGGTTTAGTGCAACGATTCCTTGGTGCTGTGCCACATATCGACGCTGTAAAGAGGTCAGCATGCATAGAGGGTGCGCGGATGGTTCTTGCCCGTGTTAAGACATACTAGGCAGAGATGGAGGCCACCGCTATTGCAACCCGAGATCCGGCCGTAGGCCAGGTCTCGGTTGAGCACTATTTTGAACAAGTCCTAGAAGGCGCTCATTTAATAGAGGCTCAGTGCTCAAAGAGTATCATGTTCGAGTGACATGTATCCCAATTGTAAAAACAATGCTATTTGGATTATAAAGGCTGTGTTTATACTTTTGCCTGAAAGTATTGTGATGCCTCCTGTGCAGCCGTTTATGTATGTATATAACCTGAAAGTTCGCAGTCGTTGGCTTCAGCCCCCAGGCACATAATGCAGGGGTGTTCGGAAAAGCACGTATTCACACTTGACCCAATGTCTTGGTCCATTAAGGAGGTGATAGCGCGGCGAACAAGGCAATCGGACTATATAGCTTTAACACTTTCACTTAGCCATAGGAGTCTGACGGTGGGGCTACTATATAGCCCCTGGTACTTCTGCGCTCATCCAAATACGGTGCGCGCACATACGTGTGATGCCCCGAGACCGTTGCACCAGGTGTCTTCCAGTTATTTGCTGTTGTTGCCTTGTCATTTGTTTGCGTGTCATGCATTTCATATCATGTCATCATGTGCATCGCATTTGCATACATGTTCGTCTCATGCATCCGAGCTTTTTCCCTATTGTCCGTTTTGCAATCCGGCACTCCTACGTCCTCCGGCGCCCTCTTTTGTCTCTTTTCGCGTGCGGGTGTTAAACATTCTCGGAATGGACCGAGATTTGCCAAGTGGCCTTGGTTTACCACCGGTAGACCGCCTGTCAAGTTTCGTGCCATTTGGAGTTCATTTGATATTCCAACGGTTAACCGAGGAACTGTAAAGGCCTCGTCTGTGTTGCAGCCCAACACCCCTCCAAAGTGGCCCAACACCCATTCAAACCCCCTCCGTCTCTCGGCCGTTCGATCACGATCGCGTGGCCGAAAACCGCTCCTGATTTGGACTCTCCTAGCTCCCTCTACCTATATATATGTCCTCTCCCCCGAAAATTTCGCGGATGAACCCTAGATCTTCCTCCTCCGCACGCCGGACATGTCCACCGTCGCAGTCGGATGTGTCCGCCACCGCCTTCGCCCAATCCGGAGCTGCCACCTATCATCGCAGCGTCTCCCGCCGCCGCGGCCCACCGGGCCCAGGCGCGGCCCGCCCGGCCCGGTTCGCCGCCCCGCCGCCTCCCGCGGGCTCCCGCGCCCAGCGGAGCCCCGCGCCGCCGCAGCGCTGTTCGCCGCCCCCAGCCGCCGCGCGCCGCTGTGCCCCGCCTCCAGCGCCGCCCCGCTGCCGCACGCCTCCACCAGCGCCGCCCGCCACCGCGCACCTCCGGCCAGATCTAGCCACGGGCCGGCCGGATCTGGCGTCCCCGCGCTCCAGCGACCTCTCCCCTTCATTTTCGGCGAGCTCTCGATGAATCCCGGCCGCATCCCCGTCGATCCTCGATCCTCATGCCCGGAGTCAACCCTAGATCCGAGGTTGAATTTTCTTCTAAGTCCCTTTGTCTGCATTATTTTCTAGCTCTGTTCATCATGCCATAACTCTGTGCCCGTAGATCCGTTTTGTGCGTGCCATATATCGAAATGTTCATCATGATGTGCTCTTCATTTTGTTCCATTGCACCATGCTTGTTTGAGTCCATCTTGATGCCCAAATTGTTGATGCAATAGTGCTATAAAATGTTAGGTGCTGATTCTTATCAGATTATGAGCATTTGCCATTTTTGCCATGATTATTGTGTGCTGCATATGGGCTTGAGCCCTACATGTGTTTCGGGCTATGCCATGCCATCTTTACAGGGGTGTATGCCATGTATTTTTGTGATCAATGTGGTGACTAGCACAAGCATGCAAAGTAGCTCTCGTGATATTGGTGATTTCAGGGACTTAGAATTTCACCGTCTTTTCCCTGCTGTTATTTTTATGCCATCTGTTCATGTTGCTACAGAGAGATCCATGCCTCTTTTGAGTTTGTTCAGTAAGGATGATTTCGGCATATGGTTATGCTCTATCCATCCGTTCCCTTTTTTGCATTTATGGAGTCCCCTAGCATGACTCAATTTTTCTCTACTTTTGCTATAAAATGTTCCTGGCAGATTGTTTACGTGTTAATCAATTTTGCCAAGGTTGTTGTAATTGATCCATGCATGCTATGAGATTGTTCTTGCCATGTTTAGCTTCTTGATCATGTCTTCTTGCTGGTAGTATGCTTAGTTTGTCATGCAATGCCTTGTGTTCATTGCATCGAGCTCGCAAACATGCCTTCATAACTCTGTTTTTGCCAATGTCTGAATCTGTTAACGGAACTTGCTATGTTTAGATGGGTTCCATCATATCTTCTGATCCTTTTTGGCTTAAGGTCAGTAAGGGACTTTTGCTATATGCTTTGAGTAGATTCATGCCATGCCTTGTATTTCTATGATTCTGATCCTGTAGAATGTTGTTATCTTGCTCTAAACATTGCTTCCTGATGTTAATTCCTGACATGTTGCTATTTTGTGATGTTATTATCTTTTGCACTTTTGCCATGCTTGGTTGAACCTGCTCCTGTGTGATTTAGCCGTAGCTCAGTGTTCATCTTTTGTCAAGCATCTTGAGAAGATCACTGCCATGTGCTTTGTTTCTATGTTAGAGTGCAGTAGCTTAGTTTCTTGTTGCATTCTAGATGGCATCGTGCTATTAATCACAGAATTGTGCCATTCTTGTTTTGCTTGCCATTTGCAAACCGTGCATCCGATTCCGGTGATCTTTATATCGATTTCGACCGAAATCAACTCATCTTTCCAGCGGCGCACTTGTTTGCCAAGTTGATGCCTTATTCAATCTTTCCCTTCCGGAGCACGCATATGCATTGCATACCTCATCCCGCATATCATGCCATGTTTTGCATCATGTTGATTGCGCATTGCACCATGTTTGATTGTTGGTCCTTTGCTTGTGTTCTTGCCTTGGGTAGAGCCGGGATATGAGTATGTGATCGAGGAACCTGTTGAGTACGCTTACGAGGATCAAGCTTTCGTCAACTCGGAGTACTTTGCAGGCAAGATGACCATACCCTCGAAATCACTTCTATCTTTGCTTGCTAGTTGCTTGCTCTATTGCTATGCCGCGATACCTATCACTTGCTTTATCATGTCTCCCATATTGCCATGTCAAACCTCTAACCCACCTTGTCCTAGCAAACCATGGTTTGGCTATGTTATCGCTTTGCTCAGCCCCTCTTATAGCATTGCTAGTTGCAGGTGGAGATGGAGTTTGTTCCATGTTGGAACATGGATACTGTTGGGATATCACAATATGTCTTATTTAATTAATGCATCTATATACTTGGTAAAGGGTGGAAGGTTGGGCCTTATGCCTGGTGTTTGTTCCACTCTTGCCGCCCTAGTTTCCGTCATACCTATGTTATGTTCCTTGATTTTTCATTCCTTATGCGGTTGGATTATAATGGGAACCCCTTGATAGTTCGCTTTGAATAAACCTCCTCCAGCAAGGCCCAACCTTGGTTTTACCATTTGCCACCTAAGCCTTTTTCCCTTGGGTTCTGCAGACTCAAGGGTCATCTTTATTTAAGCCCCCGGGCCAGTGCTGCTCTGAGTGTTGGTCCAAACTAGAGCACTGTGCGGGGCCATCCCTTGGCAACTTGGGTTACGTCGGCTCCTGTACACTTAGCTTATCCGGTGTGCCTTGAGAACGAGATATGTGCAGCTCCTATCGGGATTTGTCGGCACAGTGGGTGGTCTTGCTGGTCTTGTTTTACCATTGCCGAAATGTCTTGTAACGGGAATTCCGAGTCTGATTGGGTCTTCCTGGGAGAAGGCATATCCTTCATTGACCGAGAGAGCTTGTGATGGGCTAAGTTGGGACACCCATGCAGGGTTTTGAACTTTCAAAAGCCGTGCTCGCGGTTATGGGCAGATGGGAATTTGTTAATGTCCGGTTGTAGAGAACTTGACACTTGACTTAATTAAAATGCATCAACCACGTGTGTAGCCGTGATGGTCTCTTTCCGGCGGAGTCCGGGAAGTGAACACGGTTTTCGTGTTATGCTTGAACTTAAGTAGTTTCAGGATCACTTCTTGATCACTTCTAGTTTCACGACTGTTTCTTTGCTTCTCTTCTCGCTCTCATTTGCGTATGTTAGCCACCATATATGCTAGTGCTTGCTGCACCTCCACCTCATTACCCCTTTCCTACCCATAAGCTTAAATTGTCTTGATCTTGCGGATGTGAGATTGCTAAGTCCCCGTGACTCACAGATACTTCCAAAATAGTTGCAGGTGCCGATGATACCAGTGCAGATGACGCAACTGAGCTCAAGTGGGAGGTCGATGAAGATCGTGTTCATTATGTTGTCTCGTTTCAAGTTGAACAGTAGTGGAGCCCAGTCGGGGCGATCGGGGATCTATGCATTAGGGGTTGTCTTTCTTTATTTGGTTCCGTAGTCGGACCTTGATTGTATTCTGGATGATGTAATGCTATATTTATGTATTGTGTGAAGTGGCGATTGTAAGCCAACTCTTTATCCCTTTCTTATTCAGTACATGGGATGTGTAAATATTACCCCTCTTGCGACATGCCTACTATGTGGTTATGCCTCTAAGTCGTGCTCCGACACGTGGGAGATATAGCCGCATCATGGGTGTTACAAGTTGGTATCAGATATCTTATGGTGGTTCCATTGCTAATTCGTTCAAGATATCTCGAGATTGTTATCTCTTTCGAGCCATTTAAATCAATCGGTATCTCTTCCTAGGCAATCGTTCAACGGTGTTTCTTTTGAGTGGGCCCTAACCCATAGGTCTTTTCCCAGGATCTTACCTGACTCTTCTAATTTTCCGGAGTTATTTTCGAAATCCTTTCAAAGTATGACATAAGAATGAATTATCATCAGTCATGTGTCTTTCTTCAAGATCTTTCCAATTCTTTCAACGTTGGTCAACTTTTCTATCATTCATTCCGGAGTGTCTCAATAATTCATGGTGATGTTTCTTATTGTCATTCTTTGCATTTGAAGACCGAAGAAGTGTTTCCTCTAAATCTTGGTCCGTTCTCTCGAAGATTCGTGGTTCTAGTTTGAGGCCATCCTCTCATAATTGTTTTGATTGTGAGAATTCTTTTCACCCATCCGGAGCAATTCAGGAGTCTTTTCAGTGGGATTCTCTGAAGCCCATCATCTCAGAATTATTCATTCTCAGCTTTCAGCTCTCTTTCTCTAAATCTTACCAATGCATCATTCAAGTATTCTCTAATCATCTCGTGATCTATTCGTTCTCATGCATCTAAATTCTCTCAAGTATCTTCGTCCATTTTCTAATTCTTCCCGGTGTTTCTTTATCTTTTCTTCATTCATTTTCAATTCTTATGGTGGTTCGTTCAAGATTTCTCTTACCTTGTTGTCATATCAATTCATTTGTTGTTTCCAAATCCCACCGGCGGTTCCATCAAGACCTTCCCAAGTTTGTGCTATATCTCTCCTTAATCTTTTCCATTGAGAATAAGTAGTATGCCAAATTCATTGCTTGTCATCAATTTAAATTGGTGAAAATATGCATAATGTAATTCTTATTCTTGTTTCATCGAGTGAATTCAATTCTTTAGTCCGGAGGCTAATCAAATTCTCGTTTTCAATTGTTCATCTTTCTTTTCCGGAGTTCCAAGTTTCCCGCATTATCTCGTCGCAAAGATCCATCTAATCATTGCAAAGCTTCAACCTTATTATTTTCTTCCTTCATGTCGTTTGATCATTCTTTTATTACCAGAGTTCTTAATGGAGTTTCTACATGATGGTTCATCAAGGATTTAATTCCTTCTCGAAGTGTTCATTGAGACTCTTTTCACAGGAGCTCAAGTTTTCTTCATTTTGCAATCCAGAGTGCAATTGTTCTTCCTTATCTTTTGAGGTGGTAATATATCATTCTTCATTCACAAGAATGAGATATTTAAACCCATCACTTTCTTCCTTGAAGTTATCTTGGTCTAGATTTCACCTAAAGCCTTTCATTGGGAATGTTGCCATTATGGTGCTTATCTATGATCCAAGTTGTAGATCTCATTCCAATCTTTCGTTTCCGTAGTGGTTGAATTTCGCCCCAATTTTGAGAAATTTTCCATAATCCCACTACAAGTTTATTCATTTTGTTGTTGGTTTTCCAACAACTTCGTTATATCTTTCTTGGAAGTGTGATTTCCAAGCTCACTTGTGGCAGAACTTGGCATTTTCTTCTCCATTCTTATTCCAATGATCGATATTCTATTCTTTCTCCCGGAGGCTTTGTGATGTTGCTCTTTTCAATCATCATCTCGAATTGTGAGGATCGTGTTCTTTTCGTGCTTATCCATTTAACCGGAGTGTTGTGTCCTCTGCTCAAGTCCTTCTCATCCTATCAAGTCTTGCATCTCTTTTCAACCGGAGTGCTGTCCGAATTTGTTCTTCCCTGTTCCTCTTTTCTAATGGAGTGTTTTCGACTTTGTTCATCTTCGTTGTTTTCTTCTTTAAAGTCGTTCAACCTCTAAGGTTCTTTGGTTTCACTCGTTTGTCAAAGAAGCAACTTAGTTTTACCTCCTCTCTTCCACTTCTGTTTTCCCTCCGGTGCCATCCTAGATCTCGGGAGGAGATCCTCTCGTAGTGGTGGAGTGTTGTAATGCCCCGGATACAACTTTCCATATTTGTACTCCGACTCTTGCCTTTTCCGGAGATGTGTTGTGAGTTTCCTCGTGGTTGGGTTTTGTCTTCGTTTTGCATTTTGTCCATGTCATGCATTTCATATCATGTCATCATGTGCACCGCATTTACATACGTGGTCGTCTCATGAATCCGAGCATTTTCCCCGTTGTCTGTTTTGCTATCCGACACTCCTACATCCTCCGGCGCCCTCTTTTGCCACTTTTCTGAGCGAGTGTTAAACATTCTCGGAATGGACCGAGATTTGCCAAGCGGCCTTGGTATACCACCGGTAGACCGCCTATCAAGTTTCGTGCCATTTGGAGCCCGTTTGATACTCCAACGGTTAACCGGGAAGCCGTAAAGGCCTCATATGTGTTGCAGCCCAACACCCCTCCAAAGTGGCCCAATAACCCATCCAAACACACTCCATCCTCTCGGTCGTTCGAACACGATCGCGTGGCCGAAAACCGCTCCTCATTTGGACTCTTCTAGCTCCCTCTACCTATATATATGTCCTCTCCCCCGAAAATTTCGCGGATGAACCCTAGATCTTCCTCCTCCGCACACCGAACGTGTCCACCGTCGCAGTCGGACGTGTCCACCACCGCCCTCGCCCAATCCGGAGCCGCCACCTGTCATCACCGTGTCTCCCGCCGCCGCTGTAACGCCCCATATGTAACCTACCATATTTGTATTCCAACTCTTGCCATTTCCGGCACTAAGTTATGAGATTCCTCGTTGTTGGGTTTTGTCTCCATGTTGCTTTTGTCTTTGTCATGCATCTCTTATCATGTCATCATGTGCATCGCATTTGCATACGTGTTCGTTTCATGCATCCGAGCATTTCCCCCGTTGTCCGTTTTGCATTCCAGCGCTCCTATGTCCTCCGGTGTCCCCTTTTGCTTCTTTTCGTGTGCGGGTGTTAAACATTCTCAGATTGAACCGAGACTTGCCAAGCGGCCTTGGTGTATTACAAGTAGACTGCCTGTCAAGTTTTGTGCCATTTGGACTTCGTTGGATACTCCAACGGTTAACCGAGGAACCGTGAAGGCCTCGTGTGTGTTGCAGCCCAACACCTCTCCAAAGTGGCCCAAAGCCCAGCTAAACCCCCTCCATCATCTCGGTCATTCGATCACGATCGCGTGGCCGAAAACCATGCTCAATTTGGAGCCTCCTAGCTCCTTCTATGTATAAATAGGCATCTCCCCCGAAAATCCCGGATCATTTCAACCCTAACCCTAGCGTCTTCCTCCTCCCGCCGCCGGACGCGTCCGATCAGGCCAGACACGTCTGCCCCGCTCCCCCCATCCAACCACCTCCCACCACGAGGCGCCGCTGCGCCCCACATCGCCGAGGCCCGCCGGGCCCAACCCCGGCCCCCGCGGCCCGCTCCGCCCCACCGCCTGCCCGACAGCGCTAGCGCGCGCGTGCCACCTTCCGCCTCGCTGCCGCTTGCCTCCACCGGTGCCGGCCGTCGCCCACCGCCACTCGCCTCCACCGGCTCCGCCCGTGCCGCCCTGCCGCGCCACCGCCTGCCCTAGCCTCGCCGCGCCTGGTCGCCGCCTTCGTCAACTCCGGCCACCGGCGAGCTCTCCATCGCCGGATCCGGCAAGTCCTTTCCTCTCTGGCCGTCTACAATAACTCTGGCGAGCCCCCCCGTCTAACCTTGAGAAGCGCGCCGAAACCCTAGATCCAGATCTGGGAGGTTGAACTCATTTCTCCTCCAAGTCCCAATACTTTTTAGCATAATTCATCGCATCATAACTTTGCATCCATGGCTCTGTTTTGGGTGTGTAGCATATCAAATTGTTCGTCTCGATGTGTACTTCGTTTCGTTCCATTGCATCATGTTCATTTGAGTTCATCTTGATGCCCTAAATGCTGTTGCAAGAGTGCTATGTAATGTTAGTTTCAGATTCTTAACAGATTTTGGTCATTTGCCATTTTTGTCATGTTTAATGTGTGCCTCCTATGAACTTGAGCCCTACATGTGTTTTGTAGTATCCCATGCCATCTTTCTAGGGGTGTATGCCATGTATTTTTGTGATCTTTGTGGTGACTATCACAAGCATGTAAAGTAGCCCTCGTGATGTTGCTGATTTCAGGGACTTAGAATTCTTCCAAGTCTTTGCCCTGATGATATTTTTATGCCATGTATTCTTGTTGCTACAGAGTGATCCATGCCTCTTTTGAGCATGTTCAGTATGGATGATTTTGAGATATTGTTATGCTCTATTCATCCATGTCTTTGTTTGCAATTATGGAGTGCCCTAGCATGACTCAATCTTGCTCTACTTTTGCTATAAAATGTTCTTGGCATATTGTTTACATGTTATTCAATTTTGCCAAGGTTGTTGTAGTTGATTCTTGCATGCTATGGGAGTGTTCTTGACATGGTTAGCTTATTTATCATGTCTACTTGCTGGGTGTATGCTTAGTTTGTCATGAAATGTCTTGGGGTGAGTGCATCGAGCTCGTAAACATGCCTATGTAAATCTGTTTTTGCCATGTTCCAGTTTTCTGCTTTCTGAATCTATTAACGAAACTTGTTATGTTTACATGGGTGCCATTTTATTTTCTGATCCCTTTTCGCTTATGGTCAGTAAGGCACTTTTGTTATATGCTTTGAGTAGCTTCATGATATGCCTTGATTTGCCATGATATGTTCCTGTAGCATGTTGTTATCTGGCTCTAAACATTGCTTCCTGATGTTAAATCCTGCCATGTTGTTAATTCCACTAAGTCTGTGAACCTGATATCTTTTGCACTTTTTCCATGCTTGTTTGAACCCGCTATTGTGTGATTTAGCCGTAGCTCAGTGTTCATATTTTGTCAAGCATCTTGAGAGGATCACTGCCATGTGCTTTGTTGTTATATTAGAGTGCAGTAGATTATGGCTCTTGATGCTTTTAGATGGCCTCATGCTGTTAATCGCAGCTTTGTGCCATTATTGTTTTGCTTGCCATTTGCAAACCGTGCATCCGATTCCGGTGATCTTTAGGTCGATTTCGACCGAAATCAACTCATCTTTCTAGCGGCACTGTTGGTTTTCCAAGTTGAGGCCTGGTTCAATCTTTCCTTTCCAAAGCATGCATATGCATTGCATATCACATCCCGCATATCATGACATGTTTTGCATCATGTTGCTTGCGCATTGCACCGTGGTTGATTGTGTCTCCCTTTGCTTGTGTCTTGCTTTGGGTAGAGTCGGGAGATGAGTACGTGATCGAGGAACCCGTTGAGAATGTTTACAAGGATCAAGCTTATGTCAACTCGGAGAACTTTGCAGGCAAGATGACCATACCCTCGAAATCACTTCTATCTTTGCTTGCTAGTTGCTCGCTCTATTGCTATGACTATGCTACGATACCTACCACATGCTTTATCATGCCTCCCATATTGCCATGTCAAACCTCTAACCCGCCTTGTCCTAGCAAACCGTTGTTTGGCTATGTTACCGCTTTGCTCAGCCCCTCTTATAGCGTTGTTAGTTGCAGGTGAAGATTGGAGTTTGTTCCTTGTTGGAACATGTTTATTGTTGGGATATCACTATTATATCTTATCTACTTTAATGCACCTATATACTTGGTAAAGGGTGGAAGGCTCGGCCTTATGCCTAGTGTTTTGTTCCACTCTTGCCGCCCTAGTTTCCGTCATACCGGTGTTATGTTCCTTGATTTTGTGTTCCTTACACGGTTGGGTTATAATGGGAACCCCTTGACAGTTCGCCTTGAATAAAACTCCTCCAGCAAGGCCTAACCTTGGTTTTACCATTTGCCACCTAGCCTCTTTTTCCCTTGGGTTCCACGGACTCAAGGGTCATCTTTATTTTAAATCCCCGAGCCAGTGCTCCTCTGAGTGTTGGTCCAAACTAGAGCCCCTTGCAGCGCCACCTCGGGGAAACTCGAGGGTTGGTTTTAGTTGTACGGATTGCTTATCCGGTGTGCCCTGAGAACGAGATATGTGCAGCTCCTATCAGGATTTGTCGGCACATTCGGGTGGTCTTGCTGGATTTGTTTTACCATTGTCGAGATGTCTTGTAACCGGGATTCCGAGTCTGATCGGGCCATCCTAGGAGAAGGAATATCCTTCGTTGACCGTGAGAGCTTGTGATGGGCTAAGTTGGGACACCCCTGTAGGGATTTGAACTTTCGAAAGCCGTGCCCACGATTATGGGCAGATGGGAATTTTTTAATGTCCGGTTGTAGATAACCTGGAACTTAAACTTAATTAAAATGAATCAACAGTGTGTGCAGCCGTGATGGTCTCTTTTCGGCGGAGTCCGGGAAGAAAACACGGTCTCGTGTTATGCTTGAACGTAGGTTGGTCTAGGATCACTTCTTGATCATAGTTTCTCAATCGTGCCTTGCCTTCTCTTCTCGCTCTCATTTGCGTATGTTGGCCACCATATATGCTAGTGCTTGCTGCAGCTCCACCTCATACCTTTTACCCGACCTATAAGCTTAAATAGTCTTGATCGCGAGGGTGTGAGATTGCTGAGTCCCCGTGACTCACGGATTACTTCAAAACCAGATGCAGGGACCGATGATACCGTTCCAGGAGATGTGACTGAGCTCAAGTGGGAGTTCAATGAGGACTCAGGACGATCGGGGACATTATGCATTTGGGGATGTCTTTATTTTGGTTCCGTAGTCGGACCTTGATTGTATCTGGATGATTGTAATGATATATTTATGCTATTGTGCGACGTGGCGATTGTAAGCCAAATATGTACCTCTTTTCTTATTCAATACATGGGTTGTGTAAAGATTACCCCTCTTGCGACATTGCCTACAATGCGGTTATGCCTCTAAGTCGTGCTCCAACACGTGGGAGATATAGCCGCATCATGGGTGTTACAGCCGCGGCCCGCTAGGCCCAGGCACGGCCCGCCCGGCCCGGTTCGCCGCCCCACCGCCTCCCGCGGGCTCCCACGCCCCGCGGAGCCCTGCGCCGACGCCCGCCGCCGCGCTGTTCGCCGCCCCTAGCCGCCGCTCACCGCCTCCAGCACCGCCCCGCCGCCGCGCGCCGCCTCCAGCGCCGCCCCGCCGCCGCCCGCCACAGAGCGCCTCCGGCCAGATCCGGCCACGGGCCGGCCGGATCCGGTGTCCCCGCGCTCCGGCGACCTCTCCCCTTCATTTCCGGCGAGCTCCCGACGAATCCCGGCCACATCCCCATCGATCCTCGATCCTCATGCCCAGAGTCAACCCTAGATCCAAGGTTGAATTTTCTTCTAAGTCCCTTTATCTGCATTATTTTCTAGCTCTGTTCATCATGACATAACTCTGTGCCCATAGCTCCGTTTTGTGCATGCCATATATCGAAATGTTCATCATGATGTGCTCTTCATTTTGTTCCATTACACCATGCTTGTTTGAGTCCATCTTTATGCCCAAATTGTTGTTGCAAGAGTGCTATAAAATGTTAGTTCCTGTTACTTAGCAGTTTATGAGCATTTGTCCTTTTGCCAGGATTATTGTGTGCTTCCTATGGGCATGAGCTCTACATGTATTTTGGGCTATGCCATGCCATCTTTACAGGGGCATATGCCATTTATTTTTGTGATCAATGCGGTGACTAGCACATGCATGCAAAGTAGCTCTCGTAATATTTCTGATTTCAGGGACTTAGAATTTCACTAAGTCATTGCTCTGCTGTTATTTTTATGCCATGTATTCATGTTGATACAAAGAGATCCATGCCTCTTTTGAGTATGTTCAGTATAGATGATTTTGACATGTGGTTGTGCTTTATCCATCCATGTCACTGTTTGCATTTATGGAGGCTCCTAGCATGACTCAATCTTGCTCTACTTTTGCTATAAAATGTTCCTGGCAGATTGTTTACGTGTTAATCAATTTTGCCAAGGTTGTAGTAGTTGATCCATGCATTCTATGAGATTGTTCTTGCCATGGTTAGCTTCATGAACATGTCTTCTTGCTGGTAGTATGCTTAGCTTGTCATGCAATGCCTTGTGATGAGTGAATTGAGCTTGCAAACATGCCTTCATAATTCTGTTGATGCCATGTCCAGTTTTCTGCTAAGTCTGAATCTGTTATCGAAACTTGCTATGTTTACATGGGTGCCATCATATCTTCTGATCCTTTTTGGCTTATGGTCAGTAAGGGACTTTTGTTATAAGCTTTGAGTAGATTCATGCCATACCTTTGTTTGGTATGTTCTGTTCCTGTAGCATATTGTTATCTTGCTCTAAACTTTGCTTCCTGATGTTAATTCTTGACATGTTATTTTCACTAAGTCTGTGATGCTGATATCTTTTGCCCTTTTGCCATACTTGTTTGAACCTGCTCTTGTGTGATTTAGCCATAGCTCACTGTTCATCTTTTGTCAAGCATCTTGAGTAGATCACTGCCATATGCTTTGTTGTTATGTTGGAGTGCTGTAGCTTAGTTTCTTGTTGCATTCTAGATGGCATCGTGCTGTTAATCGCAGAATTGTGCCATTATTGTTTTGCTTGCCATTTGCAAACCGTGCATCCGATTCCGGTGATCTTTATATCGATTTCGACCGAAATCAACTCATCTTTCCAGTGGAAAACTTGGTTTGCCAAGTTGAGGCCTGGTTGAATCTTTTCCTTTTGGAGCATGCATATGCATTGCATATCACATCCCGCATATCATCCCATGTTTTTGCATCATGTTGCTTGTGTATTGCACCGTGGTTGATTGTTGTTTCCTTTGCTTGTGTTCTTGCCTTGGGTAGAGCCGGGAGATGAGTTCGTGATCGAGGAACCCGTTGAGTACACTTATGAGGATCAAGCTTACGTCAACTCGGAGAACTTTGCAGGCAAGATGATCATACCCTCGAAATCACTTCTATCTTTGTTTGCTAGTTGCTCGCTCTTTTGCTATGCCGCGATACCTACCGCTTGCTATATCATGCCTCCCATTTTGCCATGAGAAGCCTCTAACCCACCTTGTCCTAGCAAAACGTTGTTTGGCTACGTTACCGCTTTGCTCAACCCCTCTTATAGCGTTGTTAGTTGTAGGTGAAGATCGAGTTTGTTCCATGTTGGAACATGGATATTTGTTGGGATATCACAATATCTCTTATTTTAATTAATGCACCTATATACTTGGTAAAGGGTGGAAGGATCGGCCTTATGCCTGGTGTTTTATTCCACTCTTGCCGCCCTAGTTTCCGTCATACCGGTGTTATGTTCCTTGATTTTGCGTTCCTTGCGCGGTTGGGTGTTATGGGAACCCCTTGACAGTTTGCTTTGAATAAAACTCCTCCAGCAAGGCTCAACCTTGGTTTTACATTTGCACTAACAACCTACCACCTTCCCTTGGGTTCTGCAGACTCAAGGGTCATCTTTATTTTAAGCCCCCGGGCCAGTGCTTCTCTATGTGTTGGTCCAACCTGAGCGATGTCCAGCGCCCCCTGGGCAACCAGGGTCTATGCCAACCCGACGTCTGGCTCATCCAGTGTGCCCTGAGTACGAGATATGTGCAGCTCCTATCGGGATTTGTCGGCACATCTGGGGCGGCTTTGCTGGTCTTGTTTTACCATTGTCGAAATGTCTTGTAACCGGGATTCTGAGTCTGATCAGGTCTTCCTGGGAGAAGGAATATCCTTCGTTGACCATGAGAGCTTGTGATGGGCTAAGTTGGGACACCCCTGCAGGGTTTTGAACTTTCGAAAGCCATGCCCATGGTTATGGGCAGATGGGAATTTGTTAATGTCCGACTGTAGAGAACTTGACACTTAACTTAATTAAAATGCATCAACCGCGTGTGTAGCCGTGATGGTCTCTTTCCGGCTGAGTCCAGGAAGTGAACACGATTTTCGTGTTATGCTTGAACGTAAGTAGTTTCAGGATCACTTCTTGATCACTTCTAGTTCACGACCATGCTTTGCTTCTCTTCTTGCTCTAATTTGCGTAAGTTAGCCACCATATATGCTAGTGCTTGCTGCAGCTCCACCTCACTACCTTTTCCTACCCATAAGCTTAAATAGTCTTGGTCTCGCGGGTGTGAGATTGCTGAGTCCCCGTGACTCACAAATACTTCCAAAACCAGTTGCAGGTGCCGATGATGCCAGTATGAGTGACGCAACCTAGCTCAAGTGGGAGCTCGATGAAGATCGTGTTCGTTGTGTTGTTTCGTTTCTAGTTGATTAGTAGTGGAGCCCAATCGGGGCGATCGGGGATCTAGCATTAGGGGTTGTCTTTCCTTATTTGGTTCCGTAGTCGGACCTTGATTGTATTCTGGATGATGTAATGCTATATTTATGTATTGTGTGAAGTGGAAATTGTAAGCCAACTCTTTATCCCTTTCATATTCAGTACATGGGATGTGTAAAGATTACCCCTCTTACGACATGCCTACTATGCGGTTATGCCTATAAGTCGTGCTCTGACACGTGGGAGATATAGCCGCATCGTGGGTGTTACAAGTTGGTATCAGAGCCATTTAACTAATAATCGAGATTTTCATGTCAATCCTTTTCAACCGGTGTGTCTCTCTTCAAGTGGATCCGATCTTTTTCAACATCCGCAAGATCAACTCAAGTCTTCTCAACGTTGTTTGTTTCATCCATCCCAAATTGCCTTTGTTTTCCCACCCTCCCACCCTTTTGTTTCCTCGAGGACACGGATTTCTTAATCAAGTACCCTTTTATTCATGTGAAGTCTCTTCATTCTTTTCAATCAATGTTCTTACCTGGTGTTTCTCATGAAGATGCTCTACTAGTCCATCATTCTTCTTTATTTTTTTTTCCGAAAGATTCAACTCAAGCTTTGGTATTGAGCATAGTCCTTACATTTGTCCAATGCTTTTCTCATGCCGGTGCACCTAATAATCATTCCCTGCTTGCTATTCAATTGTTCCGGAGTGTTGAAGACATCTCAGAAGGTTCACATTTCCATTATCAATCCGTTCAGGATATCTCGAGGTTGTTATCTCATTCTAGCCAATTAATTCAACCGGCGCAATCTATCTTTTAAATAGTTTAACGGTGTATCTTTTGAGTGGGCCCTAACCCACAGGTCTTTTCCCAGGATCTTACCTGACTCTTCTAATTTTCTTGGAGTTATTCTTAAATTCATTTCAAAGTTTGACGTAAGAATGATTTATCATCAGTCAAATGCCTTCTCCAAGATCGTTTTTCAAATTCTTTTGATCGTTGGTTCAACCTTTTCTATTATTCATTCTGGAGTGCCTCAACAATTCATGATGGTATTTCTCGTCATCATTCTCGGATTCGAAGACCGAAGAGGAGTTCCTCTTAAATTCTTACCCGTTCTCCAAAGATTCACGGTTCAAGCTTGCCGCTATCCTCTCATAATTGTTTTTGATTGTGAGAATTCTTTTCACCCATCCGGAGCATTTCAGGAGTCTTTTCAGTTGGATTCCCCGGAGCCCAGCATCTCAGAGTTATTTCATTCCAGCTTTCAGTTATTGTTCTCCAAATCTTATCGGTGCATCATTCAAGTATTCTTTAATCAGTTCATGATCTCTTCATTCTCTTGTATCTAAACTCTCTCATGTATCTTCATTCATTTGCTAATTCTTACCAGTGAATCATCCCTTTACTTCATTCATTTTCAATTCTTATGGTGGTTCATAAAGGATTTAGTTCCTTCTCGAAGTGTTCATCAAGATTCTTTTCAGAGGAGCTCAAGCATTCTTCATCTTGCAATTCGGAGTGCAATTGTTTCTCCTCTTATCTTTTGAGATGGTGTTATGCCTTTCTTGACAATTTCCCCTTCATGTTTCATGATTCAAAAGTTGTCAGGAATGAGATACTTAAACCCATCATCTCTTCGCTGGAGATTATCTTGTGCAATATTTCACATAAAGCCTTCCCTAAGGAATGTTGCTATTGTGGTGATTATCTATGATCCACGTTTTCTCCTATCCCATCAGCGGAAGAAGTTTTTCATCTCCTCGTCGATCTGAAGCAAGCAATTGTTTCTGTTTGTGGCAGAATTTCACCTTAAGATTTCGAGAGGTTTTCCATAAGCCCACAACAAGCTTACTCTTTTCGTTGTTGGTTTTTCAACAACTCCATTCAATCCTTCTTTCTAAGGACGCTTCCAAATTCATTCGACGTAGAAGACGTTGTTTTCTTCTTTGTTACTTTCAGTCTGTTCTATCTTTTATTTCGGAGGCATTGTGATGTTGCTCTCTTCGACCCATCGTCTCATTTTGTTAAATATCATGTTCTTTTCCTTGCTTATTCCATTTCAACTGGAGTGGTTACACGTTCTTCCTTGCCGCGGGAGCTCTTCATTCATGTCTTTCAACCCACAAGGTTCCCGTATTGTTCCTTGTTCCTCTTTCCTAATGGAGTGTTTTTCAACGTTGTTCATCTTCATGGTTTTATTTCTTTCAAATTGTTCAACCTCTCAAGGTTCTTTGGTTTCACTCGTTTGTCAAAGAAGCAACTTAGTTTTACCTCTCTTCTCTTCCTCTTCTGTTTTCCCTCTGGTGCCTTCCTAGATCTCGGGATGAGATCCTCTCGTAGTGGTGGAGTGTTGTGACACCCCGAGACCGTTGCGCCAGGTGTCTTCCAGTTATTCGCTGTTGTTGCCTTGCCATTTGTTTGCGTGTCATGCATTTCATATCATGTCATCATGTGCATCGCATTTTCATACGTGTTCGTCTCATGCATCCGAGCTTTTTCCCCGTTGTCCGTTTTGCAATCCGGCACTCCTACGTCCTCCGGCGCCCTCTTTTGTCTCTTTTCGTGTGCGGGTGTTAAACATTCTCGGAATGGACCGAGATTTGACCAGCGGCCTTGGTTTACCACCGGTAGACCGCCTGTCAAGTTTCCTGCCATTTGGAGTTCGTTTGATACTCCAACGGTTAACCGGGGAACCGTAAAGGCCTCGTGTGTGTTGTAGCCCAACACTCCTCCAAACTGGCCCAACACCCATCCAAACCCCCTCCATCCTCTCGGCCGTTCGATCACGATCGCGTGGCCGAAAACCGCTCCTCATTTGGAATCTCCTAGCTCCCTCTACCTATATATATGTCCTCTCCCCCGAAAATTTCGCGGATGAACCCTAGATCTTCCTCCTCCGCACGCCGGACGTGTCCACCATCGCAGTCGGACGTGTCCGCCGCCGCCCTCGCCCAATCCGGAGCCGCCACCTGCCATCGCCGCGTCTCCCGCCGTTGCGGCCCGCCGGGCCCAGGTGCGGTCCACCCTGCCCGGTTCGCCGCCCCGCCGCCTCCCGCGGGTTCCCGC
>NC_041392.1:276815980-276849418 GCF_002162155.2 Triticum dicoccoides | reverse complement strand
CCAGCGCCGCCCGCCACCACGCGCCTCCGGCCAGATCCGGCCACGGGCCGGCCGGATCCGGCGTCCCCGCGCTCCGGCGACCTCTCCCCTTCATTTCCGGTGAGCTCCCGACGAATCTTGGCCGAATCCCCGTCGATCCTCGATCCTCGTGCCCGGAGTCAACCCTAGATCCGAGGTTGAATTTTCTTCTAAGTCCCTTTGTCTGCATTAGTTTCTAGCTCTGTTCATCATGCCATAAATCTGTGCCTGTAGCTCCGTTATGTGCCTGCCATATATCGAAATGTTGATCATGATGTGCTCTTCATTTTGTTCCATTGGACCATTCTTGTTTGAGTCTATCTTGATGCCCAAATTGTTGATGCAAGAGTGCTATAGAATGTTAGGTGCTGATTCTTATCAGATTATGTACATTTACCATTTTGGCCATGATTATTGTGTGTTGCATATGGGCTTGAGCCCTACATGTGTTCTGGGCTACGTCATGCCATCTTTACAGGGGTGTATGCCATGTATTTTTGTGATCAATGTGGTGATATTACTAATTTCAGGGATTTAGAATTTCACTAAGTCTTTTCCCTGCTGTTATTTTATGCCATGTGTTCATGTTGCTACAGAGAGATCCATGCCTCTTTTGAGTATGTTCAGTAAGGATGATTTGGGCATATGGTTATGCTCTATCCATATAGTCCATTGTTTGCATTTATGGTGTCTCCTAGCATGACTCAATCTTGCTCTACTTTTGCTATAAAATGTTCCTGGCAGATTGTTTACGTGTTAATCAATTTTGCCAAGGTTGTTGTAGTTGATCCATGCATGCTATGAGATTGTTCTTGCCATGTTTAGCTTCTTGACCATGTCTTCTTGCTGGTAGTATGCTTAGTTTGTCATTCAATACCTTGTGTTGAGTGCATCAAGCTCGCAAACATGCCTTCATAACTCTATTTTTGCCATGTCCAGTTTTCTGCTAAGTCTGAATCTGTTAACGAAATTTGCTATGTTTACATGGGTGCCATCATATCTTCTGATCATTTTTGTCTTATGGTCAGTAAGGGACTTTTTTTATATGCTTTGAGTAGATTCATGCCATGCCTTGTATTGCTATGATCTGATCCTGTAGCATGTTGTTATCTTGCTCTAAACATTGCTTCCTGATGTTAATTCCTGACATGTTGCTATTTTCACCAAGTCTGCGATGCTGTTATCTTTTGCACTTTTGCCATGCTTGGTTGAACCTTCTCTTTTGTGATTTAGCTGTAGCTTAGTGTTCATCTTTTGTGAAGCATCTTGAGTAGATCACTGCCATGTGATTTGTTGCTATGTTAGAGTGCAGTAGCTTAGTTTCTTGTTGCATTCTAGATGGCAGCATGTTGTTAATCGCAGAATTGTGCTATTCTTGTTTAGCTTGCCATTTGCAAACCGTGCATCCGATTCTAGTGATCTTTATATCAATTTCGACCGAAATCAACTCATCTTTCCAGTGGTGCACTTGGTTTACCAAGTTGATGCCTTGTTCAATCTTTCCCTTCCGGAGCACGCATATGCATTGCATACCTCATCTCGCATATCATGCCATGTTTTGCATCATGTTGCTTGCGCATTGCACCGTGTTTGATTGTTGGTCCTTTGCTTGTGTTATTGCCTTGGGTAGAGCTGGGAGACGAGTACGTGGTCGAGGAACCCGTTGAGTACGCTTACGAGGATCAAGCTTTCGTCAACTCGGAGTACATTGCAGGCAAGATGACCATACCCTCGAAATCACTTCTATCTTTGCTTGCTAGTTGCTCGCTCTATTGCTATACTGTGATACCTATCACTTGCTTTATCATGCCTCCCATATTGCCATGTCAAACCTCTAACCCACCTTGTCCTAGCAAACCACTGTTTGGCTATGTTACCACTTTGCTCAGCCCCTCTTATAGCGTTGCTAGTTGTAGGTGGAGATGGAGTTTGTTCCATGTTGGAACATGGATATTGTTGGGATATCACAATATCTCTTATTTAATTAATGCATCTATATACTTGGTAAAGGGTGGAAGGCTCAGCCTTATGCCTGGTGTTTTGTTCCACTCTTGCATCCCTAGTTTCCGTCATACCGGTGTTATGTTCCTTGATTTTGCGTTCCTAACACGGTTGGGTTATAATGGGAACCCCTTGACTGTTCGCTTTGAATAAAACTCCTCCAGCAAGGCCCAGCCTTGGTTTTACCATTTGCCACCTAAGCCTTTTCCCTTGGGTTCTTCAGACTCAAGGGTCATCTTTATTTAAGCCCCCGGGCCAGTGCTCCTTTGAGTGTTGGTCCAAACTAGAGCACCGTGCAGGGCCATCCCTTGGCAACTTGGGTTACGTCGGCTCATGTATGCTTAGCTTATCCGGTGTGCCCTGAGAACAAGATATGTGCAGCTCCTATCGGGATTTGTCGGCACAGCGGGTAGTCTTGCTGGTCTTGTTTTACCATTGTCAAAATGTCTTGTAACTGGGATTCCGAGTCTGATCGGGTCTTCCTGGGAGAAGGAATATCCTTCGTCGACCGTGAGAGCTTGTGATGGGCTAAGTTGGGACACCCCTGCAGGGCTTTGAACTTTCGAAAGTCGTGCCCGCGGTTATGGGCAGATGGGAATTTGTTAATGTCCGGTTGTAGAGAACTTGACACTTGACTTAATTAAAATGCATCAACCACGTGTGTAGCCGTGATGGTCTCTTTCCGGCGGAGTCCGAGAAGTGAACACGGTTTTCATGTTATGCTTGAACGTAAGTAGTTTCAGGATCACTTCTTGATCACTTCTAGTTTCACGACCGTTGCTTTGCTTCTCTTCTCGCTCTCATTTGCGTATGTTAGCCACCATGTATGCTAGTGCTTGCTGCAGATCCACCTCCTTACCCCTTTCCTACCCATAAGCTTAAATAGTCTTGATCTCACGGGTGTGAGATTGCTGAGTCCCCGTGACTCACAGATACTTCCAAAGCAGTTGCAGGTGCCGATGATACCAGTGCAGATGGCGCAACTGAGCTCAAGTGGGAGCTCGATGAAGATCGTGTTTGTTGTGTTGTTTCGTTTCCAGTTGATTAGTAGTGGAGCCTAGTCAGGGCGATTGGGGATCTATGCATTAGGGGTTGTCTTTCTTTATTTGGTTCCGTAGTCGGACCTTGATTGTATTCTGGATGATGTAATTCTATATTTATGTATTGTGTGAAGTGGCGATTGTAAGCCAACTCTTTATCCCTTTCTTATTCAGTACATGGGATGTGTAAAGATTACCCCTCTTGCAACATGCCTACTATGCAGTTATGCCTCTAAGTCGTGCTCCGACACGTGGGAGATATAGCCGCATCGTGGGTGTTACAATACATGACCGGGAAACCGGTCCTTCGTTAATACGGAGGAATCGCGAAGATTCCGCTGAGTCGTCGAGTGGTTGACCAGTCTCACGCTTTATCATGACAGTCATTTTTCGGCTTTCTCTACTGAGGTGCTCATCCGGATGAACCAGGGCACAATCGCAGTAGTTCTCTCGGTGCCACCTTAGCCGATAGAGCGGAACGTAAGGTAGCAAAACACAGGAGCCGGGCAAACCCAACTAATGACCAAAGACATGATTCGGAGCTGATGCACATAAGGCAAAACTCGCGAGGCCGAACACTCCCTAAGGTATTCGGACTTTGCAACATATACTGGGCTGAGTAATGCCCTTGATAATGAGCCCTGAATTTCCAGGTACTTGCATTAGTCTGATGTGATGAAATGCCAATAACGCTAGCATCCATTTCGGTTGTGTTGAGTATCCTGAGGGAGCGAAGCAACAAGAGGCAGTAAAAAAAGGTTTACACATGGTCTTAATCTAAAAAGAAGCCTTTGAGCGGGGCCCTGCTACACGTCTGCGCCCGTGTCTCCGTTGTGCCGTATCCTGGAAGGGTGTAGCACGATGATCATCTGTAAAAGAGAAAAACCCAGGTGAAAGTCTTCGTGCGAAAAATTGGTTATTCTCAATGAACCATTAAAATGCAATCTAAATAGGGTCAAGCCGAACCGTAGCCCTTTTTACATGCGGGAAGCCCCTAGCACCACCTATGGGGGTATATCCATCAACCCGATCTCAGGTTTATCTGAGTTGTTACAGCTAGTGGTGCGCCGGACTCGTCTAACCGTGTCTGCGGTCTTGACGACCAATCGTTTATTCTGGTTGGAGAGGTTGTTCAGTGATTGGCTGCTAGAGCCGCCACATATTCCTCCGTACGTAAGGAACGCTCTATGTTTCCGCTAACTATGATGATGCCACGTGGACCGGGCATCTTAAGCTTAAGATAAGCGCAATGTTGTACAACATTAAAACGAGCAAAGTCTGTTCTTCCGAGTAGTGCGTGATGGCCGCTTCGGAATGGAGCGATGTCGAAGGTTAATTCTTCGCTTCGAAAGTTGTCGGGAGAACCGAATACAACCTCTAGTACTAGAGAGCCCGTGCAGCGGGCCTCTGGGCCTGGTATTACTACTTTAAAGGTAGTTTTGCTTTGGCTAATTCTTGTCGGGTCTATCCTCATTTTGCGGACGGTGTCCTGATATATCAGATTAATACTACTGTTGCCATCCATGAGGACTCGGGTGAGATGGTATCCGTCAATTATTGGGTCTAGCACCAAGGCAGCCGATCGTCCGTGCCGGATACTAGTCGGGTGATCCCTGCGATCAAAAGTGATCGGGCAGACCGACCAAGGGTTGAACTTGGGGGTGACGGGCTCCACGGCGTATAGGTCTCGGGGTGTGCGTTTGCGCCTCCTCTTTGGTATGTGAGTTGCATAAATCATGTTCACTGTTTTAACCTTTGGTGGGAATTTTTTCTGTCCCCCAGTGTTTGGCTGGCGAGGCTCATCCTCGTCTTCGCTTGGTGTCTCCCTCCCCTTGTGTTCGGCATTTAGCTTGCCAGCCTGCTTGAAGACCCAGCATTCTCTGTTGGTGTGATTTGCAGGTTTGTCGGAGGTGCCATGAATCTGACATAATCTGTCTAGAATCTTGTTTAGGCTGGACAGTCTATCTCTGCTGCCTTTAAATGGCTTTTTTCCGTTGACCTGGTCGAGAGCCCCTGAATCCAGTGTTTACCGCCGTGTTGTCTGGGCTGTCTTCGTTGTTTCAATGCTTGATTTTATTGCGTCGTGGTTTCCCGTTGCCATCCTTGACTTCGAATGTGCCTGGGTTGCTGGTGCCGCTACGGGACAGCCAACTGTCTTCGCCCGCGCAAAAGCGGGTCATAAGGCTTGTTAGGGCTGTCATTGTCCTCGGGTTTTCCTGGCCGAGGTGTCTGGCGAGCCATTAGTCCCGGACACTGTGCTTGAAAGCTGCTAAGGCTTCAGCATCCGGGCAGTCAACGATTTGATTCTTCTTCATGAGAAATCTGTTCCAAAGATTTCGGGCTGACTCTCCGGGCTGTTGAATTATGTGACTTAAATCGTCTACGTCCGGAGGTCGGACATAGGTCCCTTGAAAATTGGCCCTAAAAGCATCCTCAAGCTCCTCCCAGCTTCCAATTGAGTTTTCGGGGAGGCTTTTCAGCCAGTGCCGAGCTAGTCCTTTCAATTTGAGGGGAAGGTATTTGATGGCATGGAGATCATCTCCGCGAGCCATGTGGATGTGACGGATAAAGTCCTCCATCCAGACCCCAGGGTATGTTGTTCCGTCGTATGCCTCTATGTTCACGGGTTTGAATCCCTCTGGAAATTCATGATCCAGCACCTCATCGGTGAAGCATAGGGGGTGCACGACACCCCTGTATTTGGATGTGTCATGGCATTCTTTAGATAGTTGTAGCGTTTGGTTTTGATTCCGAGCTGTTATTCGGTCAGTATAGTCGTTTGGGCAGCCATGATTCTGTGCCGGAGTGCGCTTCCTAGATCCGTAGATGGACCTAGCCATAACGGATTTTTTTGCAAGTCTTCACGTGAATCGTGCGCTGACTTGTGTGCGACGTTGTTAGCCGCCCTATCGCGGCCACGGGGTGGTTGATCCGGCTGATCGGCCGTTTTATTTTTCGGCTGAATGGGCTCTAAAGCCTCGTCGTCGAATTCAGGTAGCAGCTTGCACTTTGTATAGCTCTTTGTGTGGCGACTGCCGCCATACTTTTCTTCAGTTTCAAGCACTTTGTTCCATCTGCTGTTGAGCGTATTCTGTGCAGCCTTAAGCCTTTGCTTCTGCTTCTTCAGGCTCCTCGCGGTAGTAATGAGCCTTCTACGGAGGTTCTCTTGTTCCAAGTGCCTTTCGGGGATGATGTGTGCATCGTCGTCCGGAATGTTCTCCTCTCCGGAGATAGGTTGATGAGCTTTACCCTTGGTGTCGCCGTGATCGGACAGCGGCTCTGTACTATGTTCGCCGTCCGCTGGCTCATCCTGCTCCATCACTAGGTCCAGGTGGTCGTCGTTTCCTTTGGAGTCGACTAGGGTATTTTTCTTTCTTGCGTTGTTATCGCTGTTTTTGCTGAGGCGGGATTTGGAGCGGCGCCTACGTCGGCGCTTTGGTTGCTTCTCGAGGGGACTGTCCTCCGCTGCATCCTTCTGTTCCTCGTCGTTGTTTTCTTTGGGTGTATCCACCATTTATATATCGTGTGATGAAGTGGTTGTAGAGCGCCCTGTGGGCGGTGGTTCCTGTTCCTCTCCTGCATCGTCGTCCATACCGTCGATGTCTTCGGAGTCGAAATCAAGCATGTCGGTTAAGTCGTTGACAGTGGCTATTAAGTGGGTGGTGGGTGGGGAACAAATTCCTTCGTCGTCCGCTTCCCACTCGAGCCGAACATAGTTCGGCCGAGGGTCTCCTGACAAGGAGAGAGACCTCAATGAATCTAGCACGTCGCCCAAGGGCGAGTGCTGAAAAATATCCGCGCAGGTAAACTCCATGATCGGTGCCCAATCAGATTGGATAGGCACGGACGCAGGCGGTTCGGAGCCTGTGGCCGGGGACGAATCCAAGGGTCCAGTAACATAGGTCTCATAGGAGGTGAAGTCAGTATTCGGCTCTATCGCCGCTGAGTGTGTGGCCTCCGTGGCGGGGTCCATCCACCCATCCTCGGATGGCACAATCTGCTCCGGATTGAGGGCCGGAGTAGCCGCAGGTGCGATCTCCCGAACACCGTACGATGGCAGAGCTAAGTCATGCTCATCGTGACTATGCGGCGCGCCTGACATAAGCTCGAATCCGTCGAAGATCAAGTCTCCGCGGATGTCAGCAGTGTAGTTCAAGCTTCCAAATCTGACCTGATGGCCAGGGGCGTAGCTGTCGATCTGCTCTAGATGGCCAAGCAAGTTGGCCCACAGTACGAAGCCGCCGGATATGAAGATCTGTCCGGGGAGAAAAACCTCACCCTGGATCGCATCGTTGCCGATGATCAAAGGAGCCATCAAGCCTTTATCGTGACGGCACAGTGGAACTCTCAATGAAAGCACCAATGTCGGTGTCAAAACCGGCGGATCTCGGGTAGGGGGTCCCAAACTGTGCGTCTAAGGCTGATGGTAACAGGAGGCGGGGGACACAATATTTACCCAGGTTCATGCCCTCTCGATGGAGGTAATACCCTACTTCCTGCTTGATTGATCTTGATGATATGAGTATTACAAGAGTTGATCTACTATGAGATCATAGAGGCTAAACCCTAGAAGCTAGCCTATGATTATGATTGTTGTTGTCCTACGGACTAAACCCTCCGGTTTATATAGACACCGGAGGGGTCTAGGGTTACACAGAGTCGGTTACAGAGAAGGATGTCTACATATCCGAATCGCCAAGCTTGCCTTCCACGCAAAGGAGAGTCCCACCCGGACACGGGACAAAGCCTTCAATATTGTATCTTCACAGTCCAACAGTCCGGCCAAAGTATATAGTCCGGCTGTCCGAGGACCCCCTAATCCAGGACTCCCTCAAGCTCCACGAGCTCTGCCATACCCCCTGGAGGAGAGGCGGATGGCCATAAGGCCTTGGCAACACTTCACATCGCCTGTCGAGCTTGCTCGTGCACTTGCGACAGCTCTTCTAGCAGATCGCCCGAGAATCTGGACACCTCCTGTTCGGGACGGCCAGTCAGCATACCTACAGGCATAAATCTGTTAGTCCCTTTCATTTCCGAATTACACAGAGGTAAAATTGACCACATACTAAATATGCCGCCTCGAAGCCTCTTATTTTCCTTCATGGAGTCAGCCAGCTGAGCCCATACATCTTTCAGATCCTCGCCCAGTTGGGTATTGGAATCCTGGAGCTTGTTTTTCTCCTCCATGACTCGTGTTAGCACACACTCACCCGCGGCTAGTAGTTTTTTGGCTTCTCGTTCTCCCCTTTGAGTGGCTTTCAGTTGCTCTTGCAGTTGATCTAATGATCCTATTAAGAGGTGAGCAACCGTGTTAGCATTATTGGTACACCATTATGTTTTCTCGATGGAGGGGAACATTACTAGGTGATGCCTTCTTGCATTTCTCTAGTTCGACATTGGCAGCAGTTAGCTAGGTCCGATACTTTGCTAGTTCCTGAGATAACAGGCTGTTCTTCTCCATAAGTACCTGGTTATACAATGATCCTTAAATCAGTTGGATCAACTGCTTCAAGTCTCGGGGGCTACTGGTATATAATTATCAGATGGGTACAATATAAAATTACCCGCATATCTTTCAGATGCTGGTCCGTGGCTCTTACGAGCCCATCCTGAGCAGCTTGGATGTACGCATCGGCCAAGCCGAAAGCATCGAATGCCTCCTTTGAAAAGCCAGGGTCATGGAGAGCGGCCCTTTGACGATGATGATTCATGGCGCTCTCCACTTCAGAGTTCATGACGGACATATCGTCTGAATCCTCTGCGGAAGGACAGTTCGGCGCCACACCCGTATCAGCCCCCGTCCTTAGGGCAGGGTCCGGAGCCTGACTAGTGGAGGCACGACTGGCAGGATCCCCAGACATAGTCCGGCAGACACTTTTCCTGATAGAATTCGGCGAATGGCATCATAATTTGATGTGGTGATCAGAAGGAGTATTCTTCAAAATAAAGCCTTACCTCTTTGACGAGGGTTTTGCCGTATTATCATTTGCCTTCCTCTTCAAAGATGTGCTCGATACGAGAGCCACTCTCCTCGGAGACGCTTCTGGTGCATGTTGTGACGTTGAGCGCCTCCCCTTTGGAACACGAAGTGCGGTGGGTGAGGCATTGTAAGGAAACTCTTTTTGAAGAAGGTGCCTTTTAAATTACTTACATGCGAAGCAGGAAGGAGGCTGGGGTAATCGGCGATGATGGGTACTTCCATACCATCATAGCTCATCTAATAGAATACTCCATCCTCGAGCTCCACAAATATGTCCGGATCTTCTTCAAATCCGGGGTCAAGGTCCCGGTTGTGACCCTCTGGCTGGGGGGCGGGTTATGGATCCCTTCGATAGCCTTTCGCCATTCTTGTTGCGAGTGGATAGGTTACTGTCCGTCAAAAATGATTCAGGAAGAGGAGTAAAATAGTGGGGTCAGAGCTTACCCAGCTAGGAGGATTATACATGGAAAATCTGTCTCAACATTGGAGATGAGAGAACTCCTCCTTCTCCCCTTTGTATAGTTCAGCCAATATTTTGGCCAAAGCGGCGGGGTTTTTCGGACCCTTCAGACCGCAGCGTGAGGCGTCATCTTCCCCATTGTAGTGCCACATGGGTAGCCCTCTATATTGGAGTGGTTGGACCCCCCCGCACTATGGAGATCGCCATTACCTTGACTATTGATAATCCGGACTGGGCGAGCGTCTGAATCTTACCCATCAGCTGACTAATTTCCACGTTGTCCTCCTCCTGGAGGCTCCGAGGACACCAGTTGTGGCGTTTCTTCAACGAAGTGCTTGAAAATTTGGGGAGACCCATTCGAACTGGGTCAGGAAGAGTGACATCGTCAATATAGAACCATTTGGAAGGCCACTCTCCGGAAGCCTTTTTCGACGTGCCGGACAGGTATCCGGTCCCGGCGATGCGCCACACTTCGGCTCCTCCTACTTTGAATATTGATCCCCCTTGATTACGAGGGAGGAGGCAGAAAAATTTTCTCCATAAATCAAAGTGGGCCTCACAGCCCAGGAATAACTCACATAGAGCAAGATAACCCGCGATGTGCAGGATGGAGGCGGGAGTGAAACTGTGCAGTTGAAGGCCATAATACTCCAGCTGTCCTCAGAGGAAGGGATGGATCGGAAATCCGACGCCTCTCAGCAGGAAGGGAACGAAGCATACTCGTTCCCCCCTAGACGGATTGGGGAAATTCTCCGCCTGAACCCCACCGTTGAAGGACGTTAATCCTGCTCGGACGGGGACTAGATCCGTGGGAGGAAGAAAGCCCTGTTTTTGCAGATTCGCCAGCTGACCGTGGGACACGGAACATCTCTCCCAATCACCCTTTTTGGAGCCGTGGGGATGAGAGGAAGATCTAGGAGGGCTAGCTATGTTGGGGTGGTTTTTCTTAGCAAGCTCTGAGGATTTTTCGCGGGGTCTGGAATGGATCTGAGATCTATTCTGTTTAAATAGGCACCTCTTTTGTATGGTCAGGGTGGTATGTGCAGAAACACCCTGACCTCTCGCATTTGCTCGCCATGTGGAAGCTAAAGTCAAGAAGGCGTGGAAGCCGATGAGCATGACATTAAATGGAAAAGCCAAATATCGCTTTTTAAGTCGGGAACTTTGAACTGATCGGAGGGAGAACCCGCCTTGCAATGCCGAAGATAACCTGCACGCTGGACACCTCATCATTGAAGCCTGGTTCGGGGGCTACTGAGGGAGTCCTGGACTAAGGGGTCCTCGAGCGTCCGGCCTGTTGGACATGGGCCGGACACAATGGGGCCATGAAGATAACATGATAGAACCCGTGTCCGGATGGGACTCTCCTTTGCGTGGAAGTCAAGCTAGGCGGCCGGATATACTATTTCCTTTCTATGTAACCGACTTTGTACAACCCTAGTCCCCTCCAGTGTCTATATAAATTGAGGGGTTAGTCCGTAGGGACAATCATAATCAGATAGGCTAGACTTCTAGGGTTTAGCCATTACGATCTCGTGGTAGATCAACTCTTGTAACCCCATACTCATAAATATTAATCTAGAAGGACGTAGGGTTTTACCTCCATCGAGAGGGCCCGAACCTAGGTAAACATTGTGCTCCCTGTCTCCTGTTACCGTCAACCTCGGACGCACAGTTCGGGACCCCTACCCAAGATCTTCCGGTTTTGACACCAACGCCAGGCGCAACCCACCATGAGGTAGGGCCTCGTGAGTCCCGCGCTGGCTCACGAGTGCCCAGACACACCTCGTCCTGCCCTGCCGTGCAAGCCACGTGTCAGGGCGGGGTTGTACATGCCCCGGGGGCTCCACTCACAGGGAGCCCTCACCCACGCACCAGTGGAAGCACCATGCTCCGCGCTGGCAGTCGACACTACCGAGGAGCGGCTATGCTCGTGCAAGTGCGGAAGCGCTATGCTCCGCGCCGGTGATAAACTACTGAGGGCGGCCTCATGGCCGTATCAACCTTAGGGAGCCTCTGAGCTTAGTGTCTGGCCTCATCACAACACCTCCCCTCGGGAGAGTTGCGCGAGGGGGCTGGGCATGGGAGTTGCGCTCGTGTCACGCCCGAGCCTACGCCACCCTGCCAGGCCCCTCGGACCTGGTCGTCGCACGCCCTCCCAAGTGGAGCCAAGGTATGAAGGTCATTTGGACATCAAGGGGGACTCTTGAGCATCGCGACTTAGGAGCCTAACTGGCCACGTAGCCCCTCACTCCTTGGTTCGTCCTGGTAATCCGGATGGTCCAATGGCGGCTGAGGTACACGCGGGGTCGGGCCCTGCCGACATAGAACACTAGGCCTACTCTCGCATCTCCTTTCTATAAGCTCTTTGCACATCAAGGGGGAATCCTGAGCATCGCAACTCAGGAGCCTAACTGTCCATGTAGCCACTCACTCCTTGGTCCATCCTGGTGATCCGGACGGCCCAATGGTGGCTGAGGTATGCGCGGGGTCGGGCCCTACCAACGCAGAACACCAAAGCAAATGGAAAGGAAATCATGGAATCTCAAACAAATATCACAAGACATACTATTTCTCGAATGCCAAGCACAAGTTTAAACGCATCCACGAGGCATGGTTCATGTTGCAGGAGCAAAGCAGGAAAAGGAGCCGCCGGCAAGTCATCCCATCATCCCTGGACGCCGCTGTCACTTGCAAGATGCGTCCCTTCGACGGTGATGCCGCCCTCACCTGAGCCGCCAGGTGGAGTTGCAGGTTCAGCAGCGTCACCAGTTGAGGGCGGAGGGTCGAAGGCGTGGAACTTCTTTAGCAGAGCCTCCACCTGGCCCTTCACGGCTTCGGCAGCAGCTGCATAGCGCTCGCCATCCACAGGCTCCAGCAGCTCATCAAGGTTAGCTTTAGGATCACGGAGATGGAGATGGCTGCAAGACGCGCGTCAGCGCGGCCGAGGAAAGCGTGTGGGCTTCCTCCTCCACCAAAGGGCCGATCCCGTCCACAACATCCTCAAGTGCCATTACCATATGAGGAAGCAGCTGGGTGGGGCCCTCGTCGGCTGTCGCCAGCGGCTCCGACAAGCCCTTCTCGTAGAGTACCCACAGTGCCACGCGGAACCTCTCCTCAAGGGACGTGAAGACCACGCGGTCCTCAACCAGGACCTTCGCCTTGACTTCCAGCTCGGCCTTCTCCGCCTTCACCTTCTGCTCCAACTTCTCCAGCCGACTATGCTCCGCAGCCCGTGCCTTTGCCAGCTGCTCCAGCTCGGCGTCGCGACCCCTGACGGCGTCCTCCCGGGCCTTCATCTTCTCCTCCTCCGCCTTACGGTCCCGAGCTTCGATCGCACGCTCGTTGTCCGCGGTCTCCAGCTTGGCCTCCAGCGACCGACAGCGATCCTGGGCAGCCTCGACGTCCTTCAACGCCACCTCACGAGCAGCCACGGCTTGGGCGGTGGCCTGCTTGTCCTTCTTGGAGGCCGCCGCAGCTTGGCTCAATGCCGCCCGAATGTACGCATCGGAATGAAGCCAGCCAGAAATCAGCTCCAGGCGCCCGGCCGCCAGGTGACGGTCGGTGCCTTGAAGATCCTCTTGCCGCAGGGTCAGTGTGGAGAGAGCGCTCTCCAGGATGTCAGGGGAGGCGGAAGGATCCAAGGTCAGCAGTGCGGCAAAAGGAGGAGGAGACAACATCGTCACCATGGCCTGAGAGGCTAGGAGCTCCTGAACTTGGGGGACCCCAGCAACCGAGCCGGACGTCGGCACCTCCGGAGCCAACGGGGCTCTGGGGGCTGCCTCCTCCGGAGGATGCTCCCCCAAGTCTCACGAGGACGATCGGGCTGGGGAAGCGTGAGCTCTTTCACTGCCCTTCCCCGCGGAGGAGGGTGCGGCCGCTGCAGGCGATTTAGTCCCGAGCAGTACCGCCGCTTCTTCCTTCCTCTTCTTCGCTGCCGGTGTCAGCCTAATTGCGCAACGGAGAAGCGTCAAGAATCAGCAGCAGAAGCAAGAACAAGGCAGGATGAGAATACTTACTGTTCCACCGCGGCGTAGTCTCTCTGCTTCCTAAGCTTGAAGCCTGAGAGCCTCGGAGCCTGAGGCGCGGGCGCGCGACCTCTAGGTGCTGAAGAGGGGGCAGCAGATAGGCCGGAAGCAGCTCCAGGCAGTGTCAGAACGGGGGCGTCATTTTGGGAGATCAGCGCCGATCTTCCCCTCGTCGGAACCGCGGCCGGTGACCTCCTCCGGGGACTGACCTTGGATCTCGTGGAGCCCCCTGCTGCGCGCAGCTCCCCACTTTCCAGGAGGACATCGGCCTCATCATCATCATCAGGCAGGGTGTGGAGGATGTCGACCTTGCGCAAAGGGGATGTCTCCCCCGCCCCTTCGCGGGTCTCCTCCGAGTCGTGCTCCTCCTCCTCCTCCTCTTCCTCCTCTTCCTCCGCCCGAGACTCGCCAAAAGACACGTCCACCGGAGTCGTCATCACCGAGACATTCGAGGGCACAGGCGGCATGAGCCCACGCCCTTCGAAGACAAGCAAAGCGGCGACAACCTTTGCCCCATCCGGACGGTGGTACAAGGGAACGAAGGAGTCCAGCGGGTACCCTTGGTCGTCCCCAACCATGGATCAGAGGGCCGAGCGCAGCTCCTCGTCAGAAAGGGCCTCCGGGCGCAGGCAAAGGTCGTCCCCTTCATCTCCAAGCTTCCACAAGGGGCGTGGGCGCGACTGGAGGGGAGCCACGCGCTGCTTCATGAGTTCTATGACAATCATGGCCCCCGTCAACTTTGCCGCCCTTGAATCACTAGGCCTCAGGTCGGCGGTCATCCTCTCCAACACCTGCGCCTCCCGGGAGTTGGTGAGCTTCGCACGAAGCCACCCCTCGTGGGACACAGGTATCTCCATCGGCAACACCAGCCGGGGGTGGGCGCGCTTGGCGTCCATCAAGACCCACATGCCCTTGAAGCCCTCGGCCTTCTTCCCGGCCTTCAAGATGGCATTGGTCTTGTTGGTTGTGATGAAGCCAACGCACCCAGAGCAGTGGCCCTCTTTGATCCGGAGGAAGAAGAAGTGGTGCAGTAGTTCCACGGACGGCGTCACCCCGACATACGCCTCGCAGTAGAAGGCAAAGATCGATAGGAGGAGGATGGAGTTGGGATGAAGATGGAGGGCCTGGATCTTGTAATGGCTAAGGACGGAGTACAAGAAGTCAGAGAAGGGGGAACCAGCCTGGTGACGATGCTGCTCATGAAGAAGGGGTAGAAGGTGCTGCCTGAGGCCTCCGGCTCGGCTGAGCCAGCCCGGAGCATAGTCTTCCTCTTCTTATCACCCTCCACTGTCATCAGGAGCAAGGCGGCAAGGTTCTTCTCCAAAACACTCGGCGCATCGAGCGTCGGCTCGTACCAAGACGACGAGGGAGTGGCCCGAGCTTTCTTGGGCGCCATTGGCGGCATGCTTGAAGGAGGATCCGGGCGGATCTGGAGTCTCCAAAAGGAAGGAGCGAGAAAGGGGATTTGGAGCAAGTCGATGGAAAGCAATGAAGGCAAATGCAGCCTGCGCCAACCTTTTGCCAGGCGGGCATTTGCCAAGGCAGCATGGGGAAGCGGAGACGCCCACGTCCCATCAATCACCGCGCGTCAACCGAGGCCGCAGGCTGGTGGGGACCATGGCAGTACGGACTTGCCCCTTAGCTTCGCCTCGAAGCCAAGTCCGAGTGCGCCTTGGGCCCGGGGGCTACTATCAGCGTCCTGGGAATGGGGGTCCCCAGACTTGCCTGCCTGCGGCCCACGGTGTGTCTCCGCCAATGGCCCCGTACGGCCCACCTTCACCAGCAAACACTCAAGACCCTCGCGAGGGGCCAAGCCTCGCGAGGCGGACGACACAAGACCTCCTTGGGGGCGGCCTAACTAGGCTGGCTCGCGAGGGGTGGAGAGATCAAGGCAAGGGGCACCTCGTGAGGTTCCTGTGACGCAAGCCATGATGACCGGGGCCAGGCGGGCGCCAGTGCACACAGTGTCCTTGTTTCCTCTTTGGTGCTAAAGAGGCAAGCGCAGGCAAGGAGTCCCGAGGCATCAAGCAAAGGTTTCCATATTGATGCAACAAGACCAAGACCAGGAGGACGGCAGGATGAAGGTCACCGTGGAGCCCAGGACGGCATCACCACCAGAGCCTTTGGCAGGCGAAGACCACCTTTTGTCAGGATAGCTTGTACTAGTTGTATCCCTTCAAATTTGGCCGTTGTGGCATCCCTTCTCGCCAGCATTTGGGAAGAGGACCAGTGCCTCTATAAATAGGGCTAGCCACCACAGTAGGCAAGGGGGGATCCAAGGCCATTTAGATCATCCTCATCCACACAAACTCACCAAGCACAAGAGCATCTCTCCTCAGGAGGCTTTTCATCCCTTGTACTTGTTTATCCTTATCCCAAGAGGCAATCCACCACACCACACTGGAGTAGGGTATTACACCACAACGGTGGCCCGTACCAGTATAAATCTTGTGTCCCTTTGTTCTACGAGTTGGACGCACTAAGCCTTGAGATCGCGGTGAGAGCGTGAGCTAGGGGGAGAGATCTTCGTGCGCACCCTAGTGTTCGAACCTCAAGGGTTTTGCCGGAACCCGAAATCCGACAGGAGTCGACCGGAACGAGCGTCTCCAGCAGCGGCTGCGAACGAGGTTCGTCGGAGATGAAGAAGACGACAATGAGGGGCGACTCCAAGGGCTCCAGGGGGTTCTCTGCACCAAAGGACTGCTAAGGAGGCTCTGGAAGAGTGGCTCGAGCTCGAGGGGCACTTGAGAGGTGGATGGTCAAGGGAGGGGATCGTCGGTGAGCTCGGGAGGGGAATGGCGGCCAGAGGCCTGCCCAGTCGGGCCACAGCTATCGAGGAAGAGTAATGGATGCAGAGGAGTGCGGTGAGATGCTCGGAGGGGCGAGGGAGGGGATCTATATCTAGGGGAGCCAAGGCGGGGTCGCGAGCTCAGGCGAGCTCTCTGAAGTCTCTGGCAGGTGACGAGGAGCGTTAATGGGAAAGGGGAAGACTCCATAGCTCACGCGCCCACTGTGGGAGGGCGCGAACAAGCACAGGATGCGCGTGGAGACGAGCACACGGGCACGGGAGCACTATGCACTTGGGCACATCGTGCCTATGCTCGCTGCGGCGAACTCTGGCGTCAGCCAGCGGCAGAGAGGGGTCAAGGGCGATGATACGAGGGCGGTGGAGCGGTGCGGCAAGCTGAGGTGAGCTCCGATGCGTTCATGAGCAAAACAGAGCCATTGGCGCGACGTAGAGCGCGTGAAACACATGTCAGGGGCATTGTCCTCACGTGGTCACCGCGTGAATTCCGGCTACACGACGTGTTGAGCATTAAATTCGTGTCTGGGGTGTTGTCTTCACAAGGCTAGGTCGATCCAAGCATCCAAGTTAATGCCACGCCGACTGGGTGAGGTTGTAACTGCTTGGCAAGTTTCTGGACAGAAACTTTGGAGCTTAATAGAGAAAAATCTGGAGAGAGCTAAGAGATGATTTTTGGTATCTAGGGCCCTAAAAATTTCAGTTTTGGATCAAGGAAAAATGCACTTCCTTCACAGAGGGTGGGGGCGCGTGGGCACACCCCCTGTCTTGTGGGCCCCATGAGGCTCCACCGACCTCAACTCCGACTCTATATATTCAAGTTCAGGGAGAAAAAAAATAGGAGAGAAGGATTCATCGCGGTTTACGATACGGAGCCGCCGCCTAGCCCTAATCTCTCTTGGGAGGGCTGATCTGGAGTCCGTTCAGGGCTCCAGAGAGGGGAATCCATCGCCATAGTCATCATCAACCTTCCTCCATCACCAATTTCATGATGCTCACCGCCGTGCGTGAGTAATTTCATCGTAGGCTTGCTGGACGGTGATGGGTTGGATGAGATTTATCATGTAATAAAGTAGGTTTGTTAGGGTTTGATCCCTAGTATCCATTATGTTCTGGGATTGATGTTGCTATGACTTTGCTATGCTTAATGTTTGTCACTAGGGCCCGGGTGCCATGATTTCAGATCTGAACCTATTATGTTTTCATGAATGTTCTTGATCCTTTTTTGCAAGTCAATAGTCACCTACTATGTGTTATGATCCGGTAACCCCGAAGTGACAATAATCGGGACCACTCCCGGTGATGACTATAGTTTGAGGATTTCATGTATTCACTAAGTGTTAATGCTTTGTTCCTGTACTCTATTAAAAGGAGGCATTAATATCCCTTAGTTTCCAATAGGACCCCGCTGCCACGGGAGGGTAGGACAAAAGATGTCATGCAAGTTCTTTTCCATAAGCACGTATGACTATATTCGGAATACATGCCTACATTACATTGATGAACTGGAGCTAGTTCTGTGTCACCCTATGTTATAACTGTTGCATGAGGAATCACATCCGACATAATTATCCATCACTGATCCAATGCCTACAAGCTTTTCACATAATGATCTCTGCTTAGTTTCTTCTCTGTTGCCACTGTTACAATCACTACAAAACCAATACTATTACTTTTGCCACCATTATCGTTACTTCCATGTTACTTTGCTACTAAACACATTGTTGCAGATGTTAAGTCTTTCAGGTGCAGCTAAATTGACAACTCAACTATTAATACTTTAGAATATTCTCTGGCTCCCCTTGTGTCGAATCAATAAATTTGGGTTGAATACTCCACCCTCGAAAACTGTTGCGATCCCCTATACTTGTGGGTTATCAAGACTATTTTCTGGCGCCGTTGTTGGGGAGCATAGCTCTATTCTTTGAGTCACTTGGGATTTATATTTGTTGATCACTATGAGGAACTAGAAATATGAAAGAACCAAGATTTATCCCTCAACTACAAGGGGACGCAAGGAAATGCCATCTAGATCTGCACTTGATTCACCTTCTGTTATGAGTAAACTTGTGACACCTTCTCCTTCTATTCATTCTGATATGTCGCATGTTATCTATGATGCCACTTCTGTTGTGCATGATGCTTATGATGAAACTACTTCTATGCTTGATAATATTGTGCCACTAGGTGAATTTCTTGATGAACACAACTTGCTAGGGTTAGAGAGAATGAAATTATTGAAACTGATAATATTGATGAAAGTGACGATGAAGATTCTCCCCCTAGATATGAATTGCCTGTTGTGCCTGAGGGTTATGTTATGGATGAAGAAACTCCTAGAGACTTTTTAGCTTGCAATGATAGAAACTGTTAGCTAAGCTGAAAGAAAAGTCTTTGAATGCTAGAATGAAATATGACCCTGCTTTGCTACTTCACCTATCTGTATTTCCGATAAGGATTATGATTTCTCTGTCGATCCTGAGTTAATCAGTTTGGTTGAATATGATCCTTTTTATGGATATGAATCTGAAACTGTTGTGGCACATCTTACTAAATTAAATGATATAGCCACCATGTTCACTAATGATGAGAAAACCCGCTATTACTTTATCCTTAAGTTATTTCCGTTCTCATTAAAGGGTGATGCTAAAATATGGTTTAATTCTCTTGATCATGGTTGTGTGCGTAGTCCCCGGGATATGATTTATTACTTCTCTGCTAAATATTTCCCCGCTCATAAGAAACAAGCTGCCTTAAAGGAAATATATAATTTTGTGCAAATCGAAGAAGAGAGTCTCCCACAAGCTTGGGGGAGGCTTCTCCGATTACTTAATGCTTTGCCTGATCATCCTCTCAAGAAAAATGAAATGCTTGATATCTTTTATAATGGACTAACCGATGCTTCCAGAGACCACCTGGATAGTTGTGCTGGTTGAGTTTTCAGGGAAAGAACTGTTGATCAAGCTGAATTGCTATTGAATAATATGTTGAGTAATGAAAATGATTGGACACTTCCTGAACCAACTCCTAAGTAAACTCCGAAGAAAAGGGGTATTCTATTTCTCAGTCCTGAAGATATGCAAGAGGCGAAGAAGTCTATGAAAGAAAAAGGTATTAAAGCTGAAGATGTTAAGAACTTACCACCTATTGAAGAAATGCATGGTCTTGATAACCCGACACAGGTAGTAAAGGTAAATTCTCTCTATAGATTTGATAAGGGTAAAATCCCATCTACTAAGTTTGCCAGCCAATGCTTGGATGAGTTTGATAATTTTATTGTTAAACAAGAAAACTTTGATGCTTATGTTGGTAGACAATTGAAACGTAATGCTTATATGATTGAACACTTGAGTGATTATATGTCTAGAGTTAAAGGTGAACTTAAACTTATTATTAAACATGCTTCTATGGTTACCACTCAAGTAGAACAAGTACTTAAAGCCAGAATGATTTGCTCAATGAATTAAATAATAAGAAAAATGATAATGTTGTTAGAGTTGTGACTAGAGGGGGTAAAATGACTCAGGAACCTTTGTATCCTGAGGGCCACCCTAAGAGAATTGAGCAAGATTCTCAGAAAACTAATGTTGATGCACCCAGTTCTTCTAAGAAGAAGAAAAAGAAAAATGATAGGACTTTGCATGCTTCTAGTGAAGCTGTTGTTGACACACCTGAGAATCCTAATGATATTTCTATTTTTGATGCCAAAACACAATCTGGTAATGAACGTGAACCTAGTGATAATATTAATGATGATGTTCATGTTGATGCTCAACCTAGCAATAACAATGATGTAGAGATTGAGCCTGCTGTTGATCTTGATAACCCACAATCAAAGAATCAACGTTATGATAAGAGAGACTTTGTTGCTAGGAAGCATGGTAAAGAAAGAGAACCATGGGTTCAAAAACCCATGCCTTTTCCTCCTAAACAATCCAAGAAAAAGGATGATGAGGATTTAGAGCGCTTTGCTAAAATGATTAGACCTATCTTTTTGCGTATGTGTTTGACTGATATGCTTAAAATGAATCCTTATGCTAAGTATATGAAAGATATTGTTACAAATAAAATAAAGATACCGGAAGCTGAAATTTCCACCATGCTTGCTAATTATACTTTTAAGGGTGGAATACCAAAGAAACTTCGAGATCCAGGAGTACCAACTATACCATGCTCCATTAAAAGAAACTATGTTAAAACTCCTTTATGTGACCTTGGAGCCGGGGTTAGTGTTATGCCTCTCTCTTTATATCGTAGACTTGATTTGAATAAGTTGACACCTACTGAAATATCTTTGCAAATGGCTGATAAATCAACTGCTATAGCTGTCGGTATTTGTGAGGATGTGCATGTTGTGGTTGCAAACGTTACTATTTTAACGAACTTTGTTATTCTTGATTTTCCCGAGGACGATAGTATGTCTATTATTCTTGGTTGACACTTTTTGAATATTGTAGGGGCTGTTATTGATTGCAAAAAAGGCAATGTAACTTTTCATGTTAATGGTAATGAGCATACGATACACTTTCCGAGGAAACAGCCTCAAGTCTACTATATAAATTCTATTGGAAAAAATTCAACAATTACGATTGGAGGTTTTGAATTCCCTCTTCCTACTGTCAAGAAGAAATATGATATTCTTATTGTTGGGGACATGCATATCCTCGTTGAGGTAACCTAGTGCTATTAGAAAATTCTCCGGTTTCATGCGATTCGGAAAGAGTTTGTTAACAAGACTTGATCAACCTTGTTAGTGGATTCCTTTTGATGAGCATGAGATGGATGAAGTTGGAAAGCACAACTCTCTGTAACCTCTTTTTACTTTCTGTTATTTAGATTAAAGAAAGCAAAAATAGTACTCCCTCTGTTCACTTTTATAAGACCTTGAAGACATTTCAGACAATGTGCAAAACAGCCTATTTTGAGTTGTCTGAAACGACTTATAAAAGTGAACGGAGGGAGTATTTTTTTGTCTGTTTTCTGAATTATCCTTGTAATAAAAACTACCCAGAAAATAAAAGTTCTCCAAATGCTCTGAAAATTTTATATGATTTTTTCTAGAATATTTAAGAATTATTGGCACTAGGAACACACCAGGGGGCCTCACCATCTCTCCACAAGGGTCCAGGGCGCACCCACCCCATGGGGCGCGCCCCCTACGTCGTGGGCCCGCTCCACTTATTCTCGCACCCACACACTCCGTCTTCCTCCAGAAAAAATCATCCACCACCTCAAACCCGAGTTCTCGCTCATCTTGCTGCCATTTTTTATCTCCTGGCTCAAAGCTCCATTCACAAAACTGCTTTGGGGGATTGTTCTTCGGTATGTGACTCCTCCAATGGTCAATTAGTTTTTGTTCTAGTGCTTTATTTATTGCAAATTTTTGCTGCTTAGGTGACCCTGTTCTTGAGCTTGCATGTCAAATTTATGTGGTCAAAAGTAGTTTTAATGCATGATATGGCCTCTAGGCACTTGTAGGAGTAGTTGCTATCAATCTTGTTGAGTTTGATTCACTAAAAATTTCAGAAATTTTTCAGAGGAAGAAATATGTTTAGGAAAATTTACCAAGGTGGTTCCGCAAGGAAGCAAGGCCCAAGGCTCGTGATACGTGAGCCGGACAATGAACTACCAAGGGAAGCTCAGGTGCGGCCTTTTGAATGGCCGTCAAAGGAGTTCATGGTCCAGGCAGGCATCTAGGATGAATTTGACGCGTATGTGCATAACGCTGATCTTGAGAGCTTCGTGTCAGATAACTGCCGACAATACCTCTATCTAACTGATTCATTTGTGAGAAGGTTTAAATTTACATCCTCGCGCAATTCTCACACTATTTTATTTGATCTTTATGATAAATCATATACCATGGACCTAGAAGATTTTAATAGTGCTTGTAAACTCCCGCACTGGGGCAATGTTAGTGAACCTCGCAAATATGAATATAAAGACTTTCTTGCTAGTATTACTGTGGGGGAATCTAGGGAAATCACACAAGCTACCATAGGGAGCATTCATTTTCCTTCCATACATTATTTTGCTCTCTTCATTGGTAGATACATTAACGGGAAAGATGAGGCTTGTCACATATGCATTCCAGATCTTAGTGTCCTCAAGAGTGTGGTATTAGGTGATAAACAATATAACTTGGGGGCTATTGTTGCACGTAGGTTGCATCATAACAATATAAGTGGAGATTTGTTTGGTGGAATTTATGCAACTCGTGTAGCTAACTATCTTGATATACCCATACATGGAAATGACATTGAGTTGCCTCCTGCTTATCTAGATTATGAGGCTATGGTTCGCCACCAATTTCTTGAGAGGAATGATCAGTTCCTCCAGTACCGACTAATCTTTGACAGACGGTGCACCATCCATGTTGCTCTCCCTCCTCCTACTTTCTTTGACTTTCAGGCAAAAAGGAGATATGTTATAACTAGGGAGGAGGCGAACGAGTACGAGAGGAGGACAGAGGCAGCTCGCCTCCAAGTTGCAGCTTGTCAGGGAGTAGCTAATGCATCTCAGTACGACCCCAGCTACAACTTTGGATATCCACTAGGCTAGCCATGGCCATAGACCAAATTAGGCCAAAAGCCTAAGTTTGGGGAGTACGTATTTCTCACTGACATTACATTCATGTTCACACACTCATTCTAGTTGTCGGTGCTCATACTTTTTCATTGTATTATCGATGCTAGTTTAATTTCTTTTTAAGCCTTCTTGTTGAGTGATTGAAAAACCTTAGGAAAAACAAAAAAGTAGTTGTAGATTTTAGCTAGTTTACTTTCCATGCTTGTAATAGTAATAATTAAAAGAAAACCCAAAAAGATTTCTTGTTCTTCTTTTGCTTGTTGGGAGCTTTCCCATGTAATTAGTTTTGTTTCTTTTCTTTTCTTTGGGGTCGAGAGGAGAAGACCATGATGAAAATGTTGAGTGGCTCTCATATGCATTGTTGTTGATCTAACCAAGAGCCCATATTACCTTTGTCTTCTCCCGTGTATTAAATGCTTGCAGATTCCAGCTTAGTCCAATGCACGTGCACTATTATTATTACCCACACTGTTCGATCGTGCAAGTGAAAGGAAATAATGACGATATATGATGAACTGATTGAGATGAGAGAAGCTGGTATGAACTCAACCTATCTTGTTTTTGTAGATATGATTAGTTCATCGTTCCCGATTCAGCCTATTATGAATGAGACATGTTTGCAATGACAATTAGAGATTATAGTTGCTCATGCCATTCTTAATTAGCTAGGAGTTTATAATGGTTTACCTTGTGTGCCAACATGCTATTAAAATGGTTGTGATGTGGTATGATAGGGTGGTATCCTCCTTTGAACGATTCGAGTGGCTTGACTTGGCACATGTTCACACATGTAGTTGAAACAAAATCAACATAGCCTCCACGATATTTATGTTCATGGTGAATCATATCCTACTCATGCTTGCACTCAGTATTGATTAATTTTAATGCATGTTCATGACTGTTGTCGCTCTCTAGCTGGTCGCTTCCCAGTCTCTTTCTAGCCTTCACTTGTACTAAGCAGAAATACTGCTTGTGCATCCACTTCCATAAACCCCAAAAGTTATTCCATATGAGTCCACCATACCTTCCTATATGCGGTATCTACCTGTCGGTCCAAGTAAATTTGTATGTGCCAAACTCTAAACCTTCAAATGAAATTCTGTTTTGTATGCTCTAATAGCTCATGTATCAACTAGGGTTGTCTATATCTTCCATGCTAGGTGGGTTATTCTCAAGAGGAGTGGATTTCGCTGCTCATTCACGAGAAAATGGCTGGTAACCGGGATGCCCACTCCCATGCTGAAATTAAAATAATTGCAAAAAAAACTCCCCCAGGATTGTTGTTAGTTGGAGGCACCCGTTGTTTCGGACAAGCCATGGATTGATATTTGTTGGTGGTAGGGGGAGTATAAACTTTACCATTCCGTTTGGGAACCGCATATAATGTGTGTAGCATGGAAGATATCGAGATCTCTCGGTTGTTATGTTGACAATGAAAGTATACCACTCAAAATATTATTCATCTCTATTTCAAAATCGAGCTCTGGCACCTCTACAAATCCCTACTTCCCTCTGCGAAGGGCCTATCTATTTACCTTTACGTTGAGTCAACTCCCTCTTATTAAAAAGCACCCGTTGGAGAGCACCGTTGTCATTTGCATGCATTACTATTAGTTTACATTGAGTATGACTGTGACTGGATCTCTTTTACCATGAATTACAATGTTTAGTCAGTCCTTGAACTTCAGAGGTGCTTTGCATTTATGTTTTGCGGTCTCAGAAAGGGCTAGCAAGATACCATCTTGTTATACCATATTATGATTGTTTTGAGAAAGTGTTGTCATCTGAGATTTACTATTATTGCTCGCTAGTTGATTATGCCATTGATATGAGTAAACATGAGACCTAACTGTTATTGTGAATATGGTTAGTTCATAATCTTTGCTGAAAACTTGAATGCTGGCTTTACATATTTACAGCAACAAGATCAAACAGAGTTTGTAAAAGTTTTTATTCATCACTTTCAGTTTCTCAATTGAATTGCTTGAGGACAAGCAAAGGTTTAAGCTTGGGGGAGTTGATACGTCTCCATCGTAACTACTTTTTCCAAACACTTTTGACCTTGTTTTGGACTCTAACTTGCATGATTTGAATGGAACTAACCCGGACTGACGCTGTTTTCAGCAGAATTGCCATGGTGTTATTTTTATGCAGAAACAAAAGTTCTTCGAATGACCTGAAACTTCACGGAGAATATTTTTGGAATATATAAAAAATATTGGTGAAATAATCCACACCAGGGGGGCCCACACCCTGTCCACAAGGGTGGGGGCGCGCCCCCTGTCTCGTGGGCCCCCTGAGGCTCCACCGACCTCAACTCCGACTCTATATATTCACGTTCGGGGAGAAAAAATAGGAGAGAAGGATTCATCGCGTTTTACGATACAGAGCCGCCGCCAAGCCCTAATCTCTCTCGGGAGGGCTGATCTGGAGTCCGTTCAGGGCTCCGGAAAGGGGAATCCGTCGCCATCATCATAATCAACCTTCCTCCATCACCAATTTCATGATGCTCACCGCCATGCGTGATTAATTCCATCGTAGGCTTGCTGGACGGTGATGGGCTGGATGAGATTTATGATGTAATCGAGTTAGTTTTGTTAGGGTTTGATCCCTAGTATCCATTATGTTCTGAGATTGATGTTGCTATGACTTTGCTATGCTTAATGCTTGTCACTAGGGCCCGAGTGCCATGATTTTAGATCTGAACCTATTATGTTTTCAAGAATATATTTGAGTTCTTGATCCTATTTTGCAAGTCAATAGTCACCTACTATGTGTTATGATCCGGTAACCCTGAAGTGACAATAATCGGGACCACTCCCAGTGATGACTATAGTTTGAGGAGTTCATGTATTCACCAAGTGTCAATGCTTTGTTCCGGTACTCTATTAAAAGGAGGCCTTAATATCCTTTAGTTTCCAATAGGACCCCGCTGCCACGGGAGGGTAGGACAAAAGATGTCATGCAAGTTCTTTTCCATAAGCACGTATGACTATATTCGGAATACATGCCTACATTACATTGATGAACTGGAGCTAGTTCTGTGTCACCCTATATTATAACTATTGCATGAGGAATCGCATCCGACATAATTATCCATCACTGATCCAATGCCTACGAGCTTTTCACATATTGATCTCTGCTTAGTTACTTTTCCGTTGCCACTGTTACAATCACTACAAAACCAATACTGTTACTTTTGCCACCATTACCGTTACTTCCATATTACTTTGCTACTAAACACTTTGCTGCAGATATTAAGTCTTTCAGGTGCAATTGAACTGACAACTCAACTGTTAATACTTGAGAATATTCTTTGGCTCCCCTTGTGTCGAATCAATAAATTTGGGTTGAATACTCTACTCTCGAAAACTGTTGCGATCCCCTATACTTGTGGGTTATCACATGCATTTTCTACCCAGAATAGAAAAGATTTTTTGTAGCAAAAATATTCCAAATAACCATGAAATATTTTTACGCGGGAAGGTGTGCCAAGGTCCAAAGAATATTCAGTGATTTTCTCAGATTTTTATGGGCAAGAAAAATGAGGGTTGCTTTGGAGCAGAAGTGACTGAAGTGTGATTTCAGAGAGAAAATGAATATTTTCTTTTAAGAAAAATATTCCCAATGTTATATTTGGGTATATCAGAGGGCAAGGGATGGGGTTGGAGGTGAGATGAGTCACTTGGGTGAAAATCAAAGAAATGCCCAAGTGATGAACTCCAAATGAGTTGATTCAAAAACTCAAATTCAATTCAAAAAGCAATAAAACTTAGAAAAAGAAAAAGGGCAAAAAACAGGATGTGAGAGAATCTGAAACTGTTATGGCACATCTTACTAGATAGAATTATATAGCTCATGAGGAGAAAATTTTCTACTACTATATCCTTAAGTTGTTTCCTTTCTCGTTAAAGGGTGATGCTAAGATATGGTTTAATTCTATTGCCCCTGGTTGTGTGTGTAGTTCCTAGGATATGATTTACTACTTCTCTGAAAAATATTTTCCTGCTCATAAGAAACAAGATGCTTTACAGGAAATATTTAACTTTGTGAAAATTGAAGAAGAGATTCTCCCACAAGCATGAGGGAGGCTTCTCCAATTACTTAATGCTTTGCCTGATCATCCTCTCAAGAAAAATGGAATACTTGATATCTTTTATAATGGACTAACAGATGCTTCTAGAGACCACCTACATACTTGTGCTGGTTGTGTTTTCAGGGAATGAACTTTTGAATAAGCGAAAGTACTGTTGAATAATATATTGAGTAATGATAATGATTGGACTCTTCCTGAACCAACTCCTAAGCAAACTCCGAAGAAAAGAGGTATTCTATTTCTCAGTCCTGAAGATATGCAAGAGGCAAAGAAATCTATGAAAGAGAAAGGTATTAAAGCTCATGATATTAAGAATTTACCACCTATTGAAGAAATACATGGTCTTAAATAACCCGACACAGGTGGTAGAGGTAAATTATCTCTATAGATTTGATGAAGGTGATATTCCTCATAATAAGTCTGCTAGTCAATGCTTGGATGAATTTGATAACTTTATTGTTAAACAAGAGAACTTGAATGCTTATGCTAGTAGACAATTGAAACAAAATGCTTATATGCTTGAACGCTTGGGTTATTATATGTGTAGAACTGTTAATGATCTAAAGTTTGTTAGTAAACATGATTCTATGGTGAAAACTCAAGTAGAACAAGTTCTCAAAGCACAAAATGATTTCCTCAATGAGATGAATAATAAGATGAATGATCATGCTATTAGAGTTATGACTAGAGGTGGTAAGATGACTTAGGAACCCTTGTATCCTGAGGGTCATCCTAAGAGAGTTGAGTGATGTCTACTATGCAACTTTATTCTTGTAAACTCATGTTGGGCCTCCAAGCATAAAGTTTTATAGGACAGTAGCAATTTTCCCTCAAGTGGATGACCTAAGGTTTATCAATCCGTGGGAGGTGTAGGATGAAGATGGTCTCTCTCAAACAACCCTGCAACCAAATAACAAAAAGTCCCTTGTGTCCCCAACACACCAAATATAATGGAAATTTGCATAGGTGCACTAGTTCGGCGAAGAGATGGTGATAAAAGCGTAGTAATGATAGTAGATATTCATTTTTGTAATAGGAACAATAAAAAACAGCAAGGTAGCAAGTAACAAAAGTGAGCACAAACGATATTGCAATGCTTGAAAATGAGGCCAAGGGTCCGCACTTTCACTAGTGCAATATCTCAACAATGCTACTCTAATTGGATCATATAACCATCCCTCAAAGTGCGATGAAGAATCACTCCAAAGTTCCTATCTAGCAGAGAACATAAGAAGAAATTGTTTATAGCTGTTCTTTTCGATTGATCTATCCAAGAGTTCATACTAAAATAACACCAAGTTATTCTTTCTGATCGATATATCAAGAGTTCGTACTAAAATAACACAAGTTATCTTTTCGATCAATCTATCAAGAGTTCGTACTAAAATAACACCAAAAAAATTCAGATTCATAATACTCAATCCAACACGAAGAACCACAAAGAGTGCCCCAAGATTTCTACCAGAGAAACAAAGACGAGAATGTGCATCAATCATTATGCATAGATTACCCCAATGTCACCTCGGGAATCCGCGAGTTGAGTTCCAAAACATATCTCAAGTGAATCAATATAATATCCCATTGTCACCAAGGTATTCATATGCAAGACATATATGAAGTGCTCACAAATCCACAAACATATTCAATACGATAAGAACGAAATCACAAAGGGAAAACTCAATTTACAACAAGATAGAGAGGGGAAAACACCATATGATCCGACTATATTAACAAAGCCCGTGATACATCAAGATCGTGACATCTCAAGAACAAGAGAGAGAGAGAGATTAAACACATAGCTACTGGTACAAACCCTCAGCCCCGAGGGTGGACTACTCCCTCCTCATCATGGTGGCCGCCGGGATGATCTAGATGGCCACCGGTGATGATTTCCCCCTCCGGCAGGGTGCCAAAACGGGGTCTAGATTGGTTTTCCATGGCTACATAGGCTTGCGACAGCGGAACTTCTGATCTAGCGACTCCCCTAGGGTTTTTGGAATATTTGGGAGTTTATACGACGAAGAGGCCATGCGGGAGGCCACCGAGGTTGGCATAACCCACCAGGGCGCGCCTGGGCCTCCAGGCGCGCCCAGGTGGGTTGTGCCCCCCTTGGGGAACCCCTCTGGTACTTATTTGGCCCATTGGGTGTTTTCTGGTCCAGAAAAAATCTCCAAAAAGTTTCGCTGCATTTGGAATCCGTTTAGTATTGATTTTCTGCGAAGCAAAAACTGTAACTGGCACTAGGCACTATGTCAATAGGTTAGTCCGAAAAAATGATATAAAGTTGCCATAAAATGATTGTAAAACATCCAAGAATGATAATATAACAGCATGGAACAAGCAAAATTTATAGATACGTTGGAGACGTATCATTGAGCAACACTACAAAAAAAAAGACAGATCCGTGACATTTTGGGCCAAACGAATTTTTTCTGTCATGCTTATGACACTTCTACGACGATAACCGTGAGAAAACCTGGTATCATCATAGATGTGGTGGGATGCTACTTCTATGACAAAAAATCATGACATAAAATGGGCTTTTCGTCTTGGGCGGGTCGGAGACGCAGCTGCATGACATTCTTTGGGCCGTCCATGACGCAAAAAACCATGGTAGAAGCGAGGGCGAGGAAAATATCTGGGAGTTCCCAGTTATGGTGGGTGGTCGGGGCCGAGCGATGCATGGAGGGATTGCGCGTTTCTCTCATACACGTACGCGCATGGCTGCGAGGCGTTGGGCTCCAACCTAACCCGAGCGAGGCGTTCTGTAACGCCCAATATGCGACTATACTCCATAAGTGTCGAGGCACAACTTGGGGCATAAGCGCATATTGGTATGGTCGCAAGAGTGGTGGTATCTTTGCTCATCCCATGTACTGAATAGATAGAATGAGAGCTTTGGCTTACAATCACCACAATGTCACACAATATCATCAAGTTGCACAACCATTCAACATGAACACAAAGTACGGCTACAGATGAAATCAAACGAATAAAAGACAACCACCCAAGGTAAGTCCCGATCGACCCTACTGGGCACCACTACTAATCATCCGGAAAGGAAACATAGTAACGGCCAAGGTCTTCATCGAACTCCCACTTGAGTTCAGTGGCTTCACCTGCATCAGACTCGTTGGTACCTGCAATTGTGTTTGTGGTATCTGGTGAGTCATGAGGACTCAGCAATCTCAAAACCCACGATAGCAAGACTATTTAAGCTCATAGGAAAAGTATGGGTATATGGTGGAGTTGCAGCAAGCACTAAGCATTGTATGGTGGCTATCTTAAGAATACAAGAATAAGATGAGAAACTACGCAACGGGCGTAAACTAGAAGTGATCCTGAACTACTTACGTTCAAACATAACCCCATCGTGTTCTCTTCCCGAACCTCGTTGAAAAGAGACCATCAGATATTATCGAGTCTGGTTTCAAGTTCACTACAACCGGATATTAAAAACTCCCATCTGCCACATAACCGCGAGCACGACTTTCGAAAGATAAAACCCTACAGGGGTGTCCCAAATTAGCCCATGACAAGCTCACGATCCGCGGAGACAATCCTCCATCACGGGACACCCCGAGTATTCTCGGAATCCTGGTGCACAAGCTCTTTGAAGAACAAAAACTTCCCCAAGGATATCTCCCGGTGAGTCAGATCCATGTCCAGAGCCGCGCACTCTCTATATACGGACACATCCGTCTATGCGAAGTGGACGATAGACAAAGAGCGGCACTGCCGACTGCTAGGTAGGTGGTCCAACACTCATGTCAAGCACTGGCCCGGGGGTTGATTAAGAGTCCTCAGGTTAACTACTCCCAATGCAAAAATTTAATTGTTATTAGGCAAATGGTAAAACCAATGTTGGATCTCCTCGTGAAAGCTTTACTTTAGGCGAAGAGACAAGGGGGGCTCATAACACCCCGACCGTGTTAGGAACGCAAAATTCAAGGAACATAACACCAGTATGACGGAAACTAAGGCGGCAAGAGGGGAACAAAACACTGAGCAAAAGGCCAAGCCTTCCACCCTTTACCAAGTATATAGATGCATTAATTAAATAAGAGATATTGTGATATCCCAACATATCCATGTTCCAACATGGAACAACCTGCATTGCACCTGCAACTAGCAACACTATAAGAGGGGCTGAGCGAAAGCGGTAACATAGCCAAACAACGGTTTGCTAGGAAGGTGGGTTAGAGGCTTGACATGGCAATATGGGAGGCTTGATAATCAAGTGGTAGGTAGCGTGACATAGCGATAGAACGAACAACTAGAAAGCAAATATAGAAGTGATATCGGGGGTAATGATCATCTTTCCTGCAATGTTTTCAGGGGTGTCGAAAGCTTGCTCCTCGTAAACATACTCGATAGGATCCTTGTTCACAAACTCATCTCCTGGCTCTACCCAAAGCAAGAACACAAGCAAGGGAACAACAATCAATCATGGTGCAATGCGCAAGCAACATGATGCAAGACCTAGCATGGGATACAATATATGATGTGCAATGCATATGGGTACTCTGGAAGGGGAAAGATGATCATGGAATTAACTTGGCAAACTAAGCATGCCACTGGATAGGTTGAGAGATTTTGGTTGGAATCGTTATGAAGATCACTGGAAACGGATGCACGGTTTGCAAATGACAAGCAAAACAAGATATGTTGCAATCTGCTTAATACAACAACATGGCCACTTAGATGTAAGGTTTAAATATTCTACAACACCCAAACATGAAAACACAATACATGGCAGTGAACTACAGGTGAAGCTCTACAAATCATGAACACCGAGATACTGCTAGAACTCACTAGAACAGGTCTAAAATAGCATGGCAAAAATACAAATGACAACAGTTTGACAGACTTAGTAGAAATTCACTGAGCATGACAGAAACAACATCAGGTGGCAAAGTTTATGCATAGTAAACTATATGCTTCAGGAACATATCATGGCAAACTTGAGCATGGCATGCTAGTACTAAATGCAAGCAATAAGACTCCCTTACTGAACTTGTTCCAAAGATCCACAGAAAAGATGATAGCATCAATGCAAACATGGCAAATGATATGAACAGATTTCAGACAGTAGAATTACATGGCATGGCAGAAACAGATTCATGATAGGAACTTTGCAAGCTTGTGGCACTCATCACAGTGCACTTTATGGCATGGAATAAAATCTAGCATGGAGTAGACATGAAAAGCAATCTACACATGTGCCAAAATACCACATAGCATGTTTGAATTTAATCACAAAAAATGACAACAGTAACATGATGTAAAATGACATGGTCATGAACTTGCTCAAATGCAAAAGCTAATGCCACCACTTGATTGGTGGAATTTTCTACCCCAAAAACATATATAATATGCATATGCTACTATAGAAAAATGCTCACAAATGCTATAAGAGAAATACTACCATAAATGGAAATTGACAGAAAAGGTAATTTCCAAAATAGGAAATGTCTAGAAATGGACTAGCCCGAAATGGAAAGATTCCATATCCAGAAATGGAATATCCCTGGAATGAAAAAAAGAAGAAGAAGAAGAAGAAGAAAGGGAGAGGGGGTGACAGGCGGGACATGGTCCCTTGAGAGGCTGAGTAGCTGGCCCCACAGGCAGTGGCTGGGCTAGGCAAAACACAGGAGAAGCAGGGGAGCTGCCGGCCGGCCGACGGGCACGGCGGAGGCCTCGCCGGAGCAGCTCCGGTGACCTAGAGGAGTGGCGAAGGGGTGCTACGGGTTCACCATAGGATCCCGCACCCGCGCATGTTGCAAAAAGCACCGGGCGAGGACGGAGGCGTCGGCGGCGACGTGCTACAAAGGCGGCGAGGCGACGATGGACGCGACAATGCGGGGGGGGCTAGACGGGCGGCAGCGAGCATGGATCGGCGACTGCGACGCGGGGGACACGCCGGACATGCTAACTACGGTGAGCGAGATCGGGGTCCTCGCCGGAGACGAGGAACGACGATGGCGTGTTCGGGAGGACATGATGGCCTCGCATAGAGCATGCAAACGAGGGGGAAAGAGAGATCAGAAGGATCGGGAGCTCACCACGAGCTCAGTGGTGGGCTCGGTTTGTGGAGAGGTAGACGGAGTCGGCGACGACGACGGACGAACGGCTACGGCCACGGGAGTTGAAGACGAGGACGACAACGCTGCAAGTGGACGTCCTAGGCCTCCGTAGTCGACGTCGGGGATGGAGTCGACGTGGAGGAACAAGAGGGACACGGTCGGTGAGGCGGAGGGCGTCGGTGATGACGCCGGCGATGAGCTCATGCACGCCGAAGCGCTCGGGACGGCGGTGGCGCGATGGATCTGGTGGCTCTATGCTCCTGGCGGCGGCAGCAAAGGGAAGAGGGAAACCCTAGCGGCTCGGTATACACGGAGAGCGGGGTTTAAAGGGGTATGGC
>NC_041392.1:276813214-276815785 GCF_002162155.2 Triticum dicoccoides | reverse complement strand
AAGAAGGTGGGTGAGGGGTGTAGCCAGGGTCGCTGGCGGATGCGGCCAGCTTGCCCACGTGGGTGCGAAGCAGAGGGGGTGGGCGGGTGCGTGGGTGAGAAAGGGGGAAGCGTCGCACAGGCGGGCTAGCGCGCGTTGATGGGTTGCGGGGCACCGGGCGCTGTTGGGCCGGCCTGGAGGCCGACGCCCAGGTGGCTGCTGCGCTGCTCCTCTCTCTTTTCCCTTAATAATTTTCCTCAAACAGAAAACTAAAGGAAAAAGTGCAGGGGGCTTGTCGTGGAATTGTCACGGCAGATGTCCTTAGTGTCAGGACTTAGTCGCGAGGCCAACGCATCTATGTGGTAGCTTGAGAGGGGTTGAGTGGGACGAGAGACGCAGGGCGGATCAACACGCAAGACAAGGATTTAGACAGCTTTGGGCCTCGGGAAACATCATCCGGTAATAGCCCTACATGTTGTTTGAGGCTAGGTCTCATTATCATCACGAGGGAGTCGCCGTAAACCGGCTCTCCTCTTTGTGTCTAGCCCTAAGATTGTTTCTTCTTGCTCCTCCCTCTTTGGGGAGCCCTGCCCCTCCTTATATATGTTGAAGGGGCGGTTTACATGTGGAGTCCTATTAGGATTAGGACTAGTCTATCTCTAATACAAATCGGATACAAGTCCTGGTCTTAACTCCTTGTAAGGTAAATATTCCTCATGCCTTTCCTCTTAAACTGGCCCACCATAGTATGAACCGGCCTTCTGGGCCATGGGCCTCGTCATCCATCTGACCCGCCCGCCGGGTTACTAATGAACCGCCAAGACCGGGCGGGTAGCCGGTGAACCGCCAAGCTCCGGGCGGGTTACCAGTGAGTCATCCAGTCCGGCCGGTTTATACTCCCGGCCGGTTTACACCATGGGGTATATCCCCGACATTAGCGCCCAGTTTAATTTGGATTCTCCCGACCGGTTTACGCCACGGGGTATATCCCCGACAGGGCTAGAAGAAGAATTTGAGAATAGTAAAAACATCCCCAAGCTCCTGGAATTATGCCTATTAAAGAAAATTGATTTGGACATTTTTAGAGGAAGAAAAATAATTCAAGTTTGAATTAAATTCAAACTTGAGCCATTTTAAACCCTAACCAAAACAACTTCAAAAGCGATGAAATTTGACAGAGAGGTCTAGGGCATGGTGCTAGATTATTTGGGAAAAGTTGAACATTAATTAAGGCCAAATAATGTTGTTAGGGAAAATAAATAGGTGGAGAGAAGAGGGGAATAATGATAATGACATGACTTGTTTATGCTCCACACTAAAATGACCATGATGCACATGATGATGGAGATGCAAAATGACCCAAGCACACACAACAACTTAGCAAGATCATGATGCACACATGGATGGCAATAGAAATAAAACAAAGAGATAACAAGACAAAGCAATATGAAACAAAGCAAAACCCCAAATGAAACCAACAAGGAGGAGGACACTTGGGATTGATCATGACAAGGTTGGATACATTGCGAAATATGGAAGTTTTACATATGGGGTGTTACACGTACGCCTACTAAACCCGAGCGATTGCACTGGCTACACATTACTGAACCCGAGCGATCGATCGATCCTTGGCTGTTAACTGAACCCGATCAAGCGATTCCTTCGCTACTGTTTCTAACTAAAGCCGATCGAACCTGCTGCCTCTTGATGAACAGTGAGCATTGTTAGGGGTTGGATGAATAGTTCCCGGTGGGGGTTGGATGAACAGGACCCCATGGTAGTAGAGGTCGTTGCTCCTGGATGAACAAGACCCCGATCGAGCCGGTTGGGGGTGGATGTACAGGACCCCGTGGATGGCTGGTTGAATAGTAGCCCATGGAGGACTGGATGAACAGTAGACCGTGGAGGGATGGTTGAACTGTAGGCGGTGGAGGCTGGATGAACAGGAGCGTGTGGATGAACAATAGCTGGTGGAGGCAAGAGGGAGACACTGTGGATGAATAGTTGCAGGTGGACGTTGGAGGAGGTCAACGGTGGATGAACAGTAGCCCGTGGAGGATGGAGCGAGGCAGTAGATGGTGGATGAACAGTAGCCCATGGACTCCCGTTTTGCGGTACGCCACACCCCTCACTATTGGAATCAGGACCTTTGCCGTCAGCCATCTCTTTGCCGTCTGCTAGCTGACGAGAAAGAAGTTCTTTGCCATAAGCTTAAATAAAGCTGACAGCAAAGAAAGAGCGGACGTAAAAGAAGGTGTTTGTCGTCAGCCAGCTCTTTGCCATCTGCTCGCTGACGGCATAGAATCTTTGTCGTCTGCTAGCGGGCGGCAAAGATGGTGGGTGGCGGACTGTAAGGATGACCCAACGACCACTTTCTTTGTCGTCTGCTAGCGGACGACAAAGAAACTGGCCGTTTCCCCTGGCCCCACCCCACTAAGTGTCGGCACCCACCCCTCTGTCCCTCCCCTCTCTCTCTCTCCCAGCCCTCACCTCACCCGCGCTGCCGCCGCCCTGAACCCCTGCCCCCACCGTCGCCCCCACCCCGACCCCCCGCCCCCGCCGTCGCCTCCTCGCCCCTCCTTCGCCCCCGCG
>NC_041392.1:276744384-276812892 GCF_002162155.2 Triticum dicoccoides | reverse complement strand
GTCCCGTCATTGACCACCGCCGCCCCGAGCTCCGGCCCCTTTGACACCGCACCAGACCCCGGCGCCATCACGGTCAACCCCCGGCCTGGCCCCTCCCCCGAGAAGGACACCCAACCCCCTCCGACTTCGACCCTGACCCGGGCCGTCCCCAACACCGAGGTGCGCCACCCCTCCCTCTGCCCTCCCTCTTCTCTCTCTTTGTTTAGGTTTAGGTTTAGGTTTAGGTTTACTTTCTGTTTGTTTAGGTTTAGCCGACAGGATGAAGAAGAAGATGATGAAAAATTGACATTTAGTTTAGGTTTACTTTCTTTTTCCTGTAGCCTATTAGTAGCACAAGTGATAGTTTAGGCATGGCAGTTTCTGGCACTTTTAGGCTGCAGACAGAATGGGGACTCTTTGTTTGTACAATGCTTTAGATGGGAGGCTGGTGATGTTTGATGCGGTGGATTATGTATGGACGATGATGCCACGAGTGTCTGGGTTAGGAGCCAGGGAGAGCCAAATGTGGTTTGGGCATGTCTTGGAGCCAGGCGTCGACCTCTTGGTGGGACAAGGCAGCCTGTGTTCAAGAGGTTGTTTTCTTGTCCTTCATGTGTTGGTGCAATTCTGAAGCCTCAAATCATGTTCCCTGAACCATGTAAATATGGTTGTTTGTAAGTAGGAATAACTGGTTCTGTTAGTTGTTTGCTCCAAAAATAAAGCAACCTTGTCCTTGTATGAGGCATAATGCTTCAAACATCCCAAGTTGTATCATGAAAAAATATCAATTATGAAAACTTTGATAAGCCAAAAGGGCTAGATTTCCCTTTTTTGTTTGTCTGTGGGATGAATGTCAGTGCAAATTTCTGCATCAATCTTCCCCAAGGTTCGGTGTTGTTTTATTCCTGGTAGCCACACGCTTGAATGAAACCTTTCTTTTTACATGTACCTCAGAGTTATTTTTATTACTTACTAAAAACCGTTTCAGTTTCCAAAGGAAATATCTAACTTCCAGATTCAAAGCCATCACTTCTGATGTTGTAATGTTATATGATAATGTTGTAAGGGTAGTAATTGGTCTCTTCTGCTGCTTATCAGAGATGGGGGGAGGCCGCCACCACAGGCTACGCTCTGCCACACTAGAGTACGACTTGGAAGGTTTTGAGTTCTTCATGATCATACTTGAGAATTCCTCCAAGAGGCAGGTATATAAAAGGAGAGATCTCTCCTTCACCCATCTCTTTATCATAACTCTGTTGTTTGCTACATCACTCCTTGACCCACGTTGTAAAGGTTGCCTGACACTTTTATGGAGATGCTGGACGGCCATCGGCCAAAGAATGTGAAGCTACTTGTAACGCCCTCGATGCGGCTATATCTCCCACTTGTCGAAGCACGACTTAGAGGCATAACCGCATTGAAAGCAATGTCGCAAGTGAGGTAATCTTCACAACAACCCACGTAATAAATAAGGGAAAGATATACATAGTTGGCTTACAATCGCCACTTCACACAATACATGAATAAAGCATTACATCAATCAGAATACAATCAAGGTCTGACTACGGAACCAAAATGAAAGAAGACTACCCCAGATGCTACAGACCCCCGATCGTCCCAACTGGGCTCCACTACTGATCAACTGAAAAATGGAACAACATAACGAACACGATCTTCAGCGAGCTCCTCCTTGAGCTTGGTTGCATCACCTGCACGGTAACATCGGCACCTGCAAACTGGTTTTGGAAGTATCTGTGAGTCACGGGGACTCAGCAATCTCACACCCTCGCGATCAAGACTATTTAAGCTTATAGGTAGGGTAAAAGGTATGAGGTGGAGCTGCTGCAAGCACTAGCATATATGGTGGCTAACTTACGCAAATGAGAGCGAGAAGAGAAAGCAAAGCATGGTCGAGAAACTATGATCAAGAAGTGATCCTAGAACAACCTACGTTCAAGCATAACTCCAATACCGTGTTCACTTCCCGGACTCCGCCGGAAAGAGACCATCATGGCTACACACGTGGTTGATGCATTTTAATTACGTTAAGGTTTCAGGTTCTCTACAACCGGACATTAGGAAATTCACATCTGCCCATAACCGCGGGCATGGCTTTCAAAAGTTCAAATCCCTGCAGGGGTGTCCCAACTTAGCACATCACAAGCTCTCACGGTCAATGAAGGATATTCCTTCTCCCAAGACAATCCGATCAGACTCGGCATCCTGGTTACTAGACATTTCTACAATGGTAAAACAAGACCAGCAAAGCCACCCAGATGTGCCGACCAATCCCGATAGGAGTTGCACATATCTCGTTCTCAGGGCACACCGGATGAGCCAAACATCGGGTAGGCCAGCCCAGAGTTGCCCCTGCTAGCTCCGGACATCGCTCAATTTGGACCAACACTCAGAGGAGCACTGGCTTGGGGGGGTTTAAATAAAGATGACCCTTGGGCAGGCCTACCCAAGGGAAAGAAATGGCTAGGTGGCAAGTGGTAAAACCAATGTTGGGCCTTGCTGGAGGAGTTTTATTCAAGGCAAACTGTCAAGGGGTTCCCATTATAATCCAACCATGTAAGGAACGCAAAATCCGGGAACATAACACCGATATGACGGAAACTAGGGCGGCAAGAGTGGAACAAAACACCAGGCATAAGGCCGAGCCTTCCACCCTTTACCAAGTATATAGATGCATTAAGATAAATAAGAGATATTGTGATATCCCAACAAAATAACCATGTTCCAAACATGGAACAAGCTCCAATCTTCACCTGCAGCTAGCAACGCTATAAGAGGGGCTGAGCAAAGCGGTAACATAGCCAAACAACGGTTTGCTAGGAAAAGGTGGGTTAGAGGCTTGGCTTAACAATATGGGAGGCATGATAAGAAAGTGGTAGGTATCGCAGCATAGGTATAGCAAAAGAGCGAGCAACTAGCAAGCAAAGATAGAATGGATTTCGAGGGTATGGTCATCTTTCCTGAAATCCCGCAAGGAAGAAGAACGAGTCCATGAAGAAGACAAACGGACGTAGTCGAATGGATCCTCACAAACATGACGTTATCGGAACTAACCCGAAGAAGCAACACCGGAAATAAGCAAAACACATAGTAAACAAACAACACATCTACATGGCATGATGCACAACCAAGTATGATGTATGTCTGGTTTTAATGAAGCATGGCATGGCAAAGTGCACAAGCAAAACTACAAGTTAAGTGGAGCTCAATATGCAACGAGTTGCATATTGACGGAACACCACATTCAAGTTATTTAGTTCGATCTCGTTTATGTACCCAACAATATTAAATGTTGATTAACATGGCAAGAGGTGAAGCAAAGTAAAACTACCTATCTAGTCAAGTTTAAATGAGGCCGGAAACAACGAACAACAATTCCATAAAATCCTCATATGCATATATTAGGTTTGGGTACTGTTCTGCCCTAAAACATATTTTAGAGTTATTAAACATGCAAAGTGAGGCAACCATGTTAAACTAGGCACTTTACTACCCCCATTTACATATAAAGTTTATTAAATTCCGAGTTACGGTTAAATAGTTATGAATTAAAGCATTTTAGCATGGCAATAGGCAAATTAAAGCAAACATCATTTTAAGCATTTTAAACATGCATGAAAGTTGCAAATTATTAAACTAGACAAAATTCTAAGCAAGTTTCATATATAAATCATTTTAATCTGATGCACGGTTTATGAGTTATTATATGCATGATCTAGAGGGACTTTTCTGTAAAACTGCCAAACACTGGATAAATGAAAAATTCAACCCGAGAAAAAAAACACTGCATGGGCCGAATCCTGTTGGCCCAACAGGAAGAGGGGATCTGGAGAGGCTGCTCACATCGGGCCTTGACCCAGCTGGTGGAGAGGGGAGGCCGGCAGGGCGCTGGCAGGCCGCCCCACTCGGGTACTGGATCGGTCATGCCCCTGCCGATCCTACTGGATCGAGGCAGGGACGAGCACGGTCAACGGAGGCGTTCTCCTCGCTCGTTCATGAAGCAGAGGACGCAGGGGGACGGCGGCAAAGCAGCAGAGGGCGGCGGAATCCAGCGGATCTGGGCGCGGGGATGGAGCTCCGGTGTACTTGGGCGGCAACAAGGTGCTGTAGTTATTCCTAGTGCTCCACGGGAAGACGCAGCGAGGAACTTGGCGGAGCAGCACGCCGGTGTGGGGCTTCAGCCGAGGGTGGAGCTGCTCCCGCGAGGCACAAGGAGGAGAAGCAGAGGAGGCCGCAGGCTCCTAGAGGTCTGCTGATGGGTCTCCGAGGACGAGCTGCCGGTGGTGGCGCGGGGTAGTTGAGAAGGCTGACGAGCTTGCTCCGGGATGAGACAGCCATGGCGGGCAAGCTCCTGTTCTCCCTGAAGAAAGAGAGAACGACCACGGGGTGAGGAAGAGAGAAGAAGCAGGGGAAGAAGGAAAAGAGAAGGAGAGGCAGGGTGCGATGCGGGGACGGCCTGGTCCTGGTGCTCGTCTCCGGCGACGAGGAGAAGCACAAGGTGCTCGGGCGCCTCGAGCACACGATCGAGCAGGGAGGCGCTGCGGCTGGCTGATTGTTGGATGGATCGATGGATCGGGAAGGCAGGGGAGGCCCTGATTCGAGCGACGGGGAAAACAAGGTGGACGAGGGGATCTGGGAGGATCTCGATGTGGGATTTGGAAAGTGGCGGCGCGAGGGGGAAGGATGGGACAACCCTCCTTGATTTTAGGGTTATACTAGTACATATAAAGCATGTGGATATTTGGGTAGGGGTACCTCGTCCCTCCGATCATAATCGGGCGGTCGAGAAAAATATGTTAGGAAGTCCAAATGAGAAAACGGAGACGTTTTGTAGATGTTCGGGGATGATCCGGATCCAACGGTGACGATTGCCCGTGTCGGGTCCGGGAAAGTTTCGGACGCGCACGAGAGATCTATGCACGGCGCAAAGAGGGGTAGGCTGGGCCTAGGTGGACTGTGGAGAGCGGGTTGTTCTGAGAGAAGAGGGGAGAGATGCAGCCCGACACAATTTCCGGAGACCGAAAACGTCCGATGTTAGACTGGCTATAATGCCGCTATAGTTTAATGGTTGGGCTATCGAATGAACTCCGAATGCGATGAAGCTTGGCAGGAGGTCTACCTACACTATAACAAGACCGCACACCAACTTTCATCCCATTCCGAGAACCTTATCCGGCCACTTATAAAAATAATATTTCAGAGGTGCCGCGGGCGCGTGGAAGTGTGTCTGGGCTCAGAACGGACAACGGAAGGAACGAGGAGACCAGGACGGATGCAAGTTTTGAAAACATGATGATGCAATGCACATGATGACATGAAAAGATGCAACACGCAAGCGAATGACATGGCAACGATAGCGAATAACTAGAGGACACCTGGCACATCGGGCTCGGGGCATTACAACACTCCACCACTATGAGAGGATCTCGTCCCGAGATCTAGAATGGCACCGGAGGGAAAACAGAAGAGAAAGAGAAGAGGTAAAACTAAGTTGCTTCTTTGACCAATGAGTGAAACCAAAGAACCTTGAAAAGGTTAAGCCATTTCGAGAAAAGAATACAACGGAGATGAATGAAGTTGAAAGCACTCCGTTAGGAAAGAGGAACAAGGAAGAACAAATTCGGACAGCACTCCGGTTGAAAAGAGATGCAAGACTTGATAAGGCGAAAAGAACTTGAGCAGAGGCACAACACTCTGGTTAAATGGATAAGCAGGAAAATAACGCGATCTTTGATGAAACGAGATGATGGTTGAAGAAAGCAATATCATAATGCCTCTGGAATGAAAGAATAGAAGTTGGATCATCGAAACAAAAGAACAGAGAAGAAAACAACATCTTCTACCTCCGATGAGCTTGAAAAGCATCTTAAAGAGAAGGGTCGCACGGAGTTGTTGGAAAAAACCACCAATGAAAAGGATAAGCTTGATATGGACTTATAGAAGACCTCTAAAATTATGAGGTGACAACTTGCCATACACGGAAAATATTTGATTGGTAAGAACAAGGAGACGAGAAACTTATTTCACCGGGAGGATAAAAGAAGAACTTGGGTCATTTATGAGCACCATAAATAGCAACAATCCTTACGGCAGGCTTTAGGTGAAACATAACCCATGATAACTCCAATGAAGAGATTGATGGGTTTAAATATCTCATTCCTGACAACTTTTGAATCATGAAACATGAAGGGAAATTGTCAAGAAAGACATAACACCATCTCAAAAGAAAAGTTAAAAAGAATTGCACTTCGGAATCAAGATGAAGAATACTTGAGCTCCTCTGAAAATAATCTCAACGAAGACTTCGAGAAAGAATTAAATCCTTTATGAACCATCATATAGAGCCTCCATGAAGAACTTCGGTAACCAAAAGAATGATCAAACGAAAGGAAAGAGAAGTTGAAAACACAAGGTGAATCCTTGCAGTGATTAGATGGATCTCCGTGGTGAAATAATTGAAAAAGGTTGGAACTCCGGGAAAAAGAGAAGATGAAACAATTGAAATCAGGAATTTGATGAGCCTCCGGATAGGGAATTGAGTTCACTCGATGAAACAAGAATAAGAATTACATTATGCTTATCCTTCACCAATTAAATTGATGACAATCAACGGATTTGACATATTACTTATTCTCGTAGAAAAGATTAAGAGAGATATAACATAAACTTGAGAATGTCTTCCACGAACCACCGTTAGGATTTGGAAGAACGAATAAATTGATATGATAACCAAGGAAGAGAACTCTTGAACGAACCACCGTAAGAATTGAAAAAAGAACGAAGTAAAGGGATGAATCACCGGGTAAGAATTGTGAAATGAACGAAGATACTTGAGACAATCTAGATACATGAGAACGAAGGGATCACGACTGATTAGAGATCACTTGAACGATGCACCGGTAAGATTGGAGAATGATAACTGAAAGCTGAGAATGAATAAACCTGAAATGATGGACCCCGGATAATCAAACTGAGAAGACTCTTGAATTGCTCTGGATGGGAGCAAATAATTCTCACAATCAAAAACAATTATGATATGATGGCAACAAGCTAGAATCACGAATCTTCAAGAGAACGGATAAGATTTGGAGGAAAAACTCTTCTTCGGTCTTCAAATGTTAAGAATGACGATGAGAAACACCACCAAGAATTGTTGAAGCACTCCGAAATAAAAATTGGAAAAGTTGAACCAACGATGAAAAGAATTTGACAGATCTTGGAGAAGAAGAATTTGAGAGTAACTCCAGGAAAATAGAAGAGTCAGGTAAGATCCTGGAAAAAGACCTGTGGGTTAGGGCCCACTAAAAGATACACCGTTGAATGATTCTTAAGATAGATTGCACCGGTAGATTTAAATGGCTTGAATGAGATAACAACCTCGAAATAGGTTGAACGGATCTTGAATGACAAGACGATTCTTCTGAGATATCTTTAGCACTCTGGAATAATTGAATAGCGAGAAATGGATGATTAAGAGGTGCACCGGCATGAAAAGGCATAGAAATGAGGAAAGGGTATGATCAACAAAGCTTGACTTGGATCCACCAGAGAAGAAAATGTGTGAAGAGTGACGAACTTGAAGCTCCGTTAGAATCTTCTTGAGAATCACCGAATAAGAATATTGATGGAGAGAACGAAGAAACTTCACATGAATAAAAGTATACTTGATTAAGAAATCTGAATCCTTGAAGAAACAAGGGAGGGAGGGAGGGACAAGAAAGACAACTTGGGATGGATGAAACGAACACCGTTGAGAAAGCTGAGATTGAATCTTGCGGATGTTGAAAATGAACGGATCCGCTTGACGAGAGACACACCGGTTGAAAAGGATTGACATGACAATCTCGATTATCGTGAAGGATTGGTATTCACATAGGAACATGAGAACACCGCTTAGGAAAGGTATGGAATCAACATTTGACTTCGAAGCAACTCGAATACCACAACTCAAAAGCAAAACGAAGGATTGGCTTGCAAAATAAGCCAGAGCAAACATATGATAGAGATTTCGTCTGAAGTTTTCGTGGTGGGGCCCACACGGGCTCGATCGTACATCACCATCATGTACAAGGCAGTGCACATGACATACGAAGCGTCCCCGAGTCAGCATAGCCAAGGACTCTTTAAGACACAACGAGACCACTGTAAAACCAACCGTGGATAGGCGGACCACTAGACGTCGAACCCCAATTTCATATCATACATCTATCGGAAAGATATCCTAAGAGCTACTTGAATTCCCACTTATAAACTCCTGAAACTTTCCGGTTATGCAATCAGGTGTTGGGGATACAGGGGAAGCACAATATCTCAACCAAAACTAGCAAATCCTACATCCAGCTGTATCCATCCTTCAACACATAACCAAGAAACCTTCGGAAATCATTTACCTCAACCTTCGAAAAGCATCCGTTATATGAGTTATGGCAATACTCCCGAACTCCCGCCCCAGTACTGGGTGGCGTCGAGGTTATCTCACAAACAATTGCATAAAAGAGATCTTCGATGTCGGCGAAACTCAGGTATTCCAGAACTACAACGATAAAATTGTGACGACAACACCTCGGAGCTCAACTCCCCGGGACACTGCCACAACCCCTAAATGTCAGGAGGCACCAAGAACAATGTTCTCGTCACAAAACCATCGGAACGATTCCAAGATACCCGCGTGATCCTAAAAAAAATTAGTGAAATTTGATAAGAGAAGAGTCAAAACCCTACGTCAGGATGCCTCACCAGAGCGATGAAGGGACTAAGGAGTAAAAAGAATACTACTCTCCGATATATATAATACTAAATGACTCAAAACATTTTTCTAGACTCAACAACACCAATGATTCAATCAAGCAGGGGGCTCCTAAGTTGGGGAAGGCTCTGATTACCAACTTGTAACGCCCTCGATGCGGCTATATCTCCCACGTGTCGAAGCACGACTTAGAGGCATAACCGCATTGAAAGCAATATCGCAAGTGAGGTAATCTTCACAACAACCCATGTAATAAATAAGGGAAAGAGATACATAGTTGGCTTACAATCGCCACTTCACACAATACATGAATAAAGCATTACATCAATCAGAATACAATCAAGATCCGACTACGGAACCAAAATGAAAGAAGACTACCCAGATGCTACAGACCCCCGATCGTCCCAACTGGGCTCCACTACTGATCAACTGAAAAATGGAACAACATAACGTACACAATCTTCAGCGAGCTCCTCCTTGAGCTCGGTTGCGTCACCTGCACGGTAACATCGGCACCTGCAAACTGGTTTTGGAAGTATCTGTGAGTCACGAGGACTCAGCAATCTCACACCCTCACGATCAAGACTATTTAAGCTTATAGGTAGGGAAAAAGGTATGAGGTTGAGATGCAGCAAGCACTAGCATATATGGTGGCTAACTTACGAAAATGAGAGCGAGAAGAGAAGGCAAAGCACAGTCGAGAAACTATGATCAAGAAGTGATCCTAGAACAACCTACGTTCAAGCATAACTCCAACACCGTGTTCACTTCCCGGACTCCGCCAGAAAGAGACCATCACGGCTACACACGTGGTTGATGCATTTTAATTACGTTAAGGTTTCAGGTTCTCTACAACCGAACATTAACAAATTCCCATCTGCCCATAACCGCGGGCACGTCTTTCGAAAGTTCAAATCCCTACAGGGGTGTCCCAACTTAGCCCATCACAAACTCTCACGGTCAACGAAGGATATTCCTTCTCCCAAGACAATCCAATCAGACTCGGCATCCCGGTTACCAGACATTTCGACAATGGTAAAACAAGACCAGCAAAGCCACCCAGATGTGCCGACAAATCCCGATAGGAGCTGCACATATCTCGTTATCAGGGCACACCGGATGAGCCAGACGTCGGGTAGGCCAGCCCAGAGTTGCCCCTAGTAGCTCCGGACATCGCTCAGTTTGGACCAACACTCAGAGGAGCACTGGCCCGGGGGGTTTAAATAAAGATGACCCTTGGGCAGGCCTACCCAAGGGAAAGAAAAGGCTAGGTGGCAAATGGTAAAACCAATGTTGGGCCTTGCTGGAGGAGTTTTATTCAAGGCAAACTATCAAGGGGTTCCCATTATAACCCAACCGTGTAAGGAACGCAAAATCCAGGAACATAACACCGATATGACCGAAACTAGGGCGGCAAGAGTGGAACAAAACACCAAGCATAAGGCCGAGGCTTCCACCCTTCACCAAGTATACAGATGCATTAAGATAAGTAAGAGATATTGTGATATCCCAACAAAATAACCATGTTCGAAACATGGAACAAGCTCCAATCTTCACCTGCAGCTAGCAACGCTACAAGAGGGGCTGAGCAAAGCAGTAACATAGCCAAACAACGGTTTGCTAGGAAAAGGTGGGTTAGAGGCTTGGCTTAACAATATGGGAGGCATGATAAGCAAGTGGTAGGTATCACAGCATAGGCATAGCAAAAGAGCGAGCAACTAGCAAGCATAGATAGAAGTGATTTTGAGGGTATGGTCATCTTGCCTGAAATCCCGCAAGGAAGAAGAACGAGTCCATGAAGAAGACAAACGGACATAGTCGAATGGATCCTCACAAACACGACGTTATCAGAACTAAACCGGAGAAGCAACACCGGAAAGAAGAAAAACACATAGTAAACAAACAACACATCAACATGGCATGATGCACAACCAAGTATGATGCATGTCCAGTTTTAATGAAGCATGGCATGGCAAAGTGCACAAGCAAAACTACAAGTTAAGTGGAGCTCAATATGCAATGAGTTGCATATTAACGGAACACCACATTCAAGTTATTTAGTTCGATCTCGTTTATGTACCCAACAATATTAAATGTTGATTAACATGGCAAGAGGTGAAGCAAAGTAAAACTACCTATCTAGTCAAGTTTAAATGAGGCTGGAAACAACGAATAATAATTCCAGAAAATCCTCATATGCATATATTAGGTTTGGGTACTTTTCTGCCCTAAAACATATTTTAGAGTTATTAAACATGCAAATTGAGGCAAGCATGTTAAACTAGGCATTTTTCTACCCCATTTACATATAAAGTTTATTAAATTCCGAGTTACGGTTAAATAGTTATGAATTAAAGCATTTTAGCATGGCAATAGGCAAATTAAAGCAAACATCATTTTAAGCATTTTAAACATGCATGAAAGTTGCAGATTATTAAACTAGACAAAATTCTAAGCAAGTTTCATATATAAATCATTTTAATCCGATGCACGGTTTATGAGTTATTATATGCATGATCTAGAGGGACTTTTTTGTAAAACTGCCAAACACTGGAGAAATAAAAAATTCGACCCGAGGAAAAAACAGTACATGGGCCGAATCCTGTTGGCCCAACAGGAAGAGGGGATTTGGAGAGGCTGCTCACATCGGGCCTTTGGCCCAGCTGGTGGAGAGGGGAGGCCGGCAGGGCGCTGGCAGGCCGGCCCACTCGGGTACTGGATCGGTCATGCCCCTGCCGATCCCACTGGATCGAGGCCGGGACGAGCACGGTCAACGGAGGCGTTCTCCTCACTTGTTCATGAAGCAGAGGACGCAGGGGGACGACGGCAAAGCAGCAGCAGAGGGCGGCGGAATCCGGCGAATCTGGGCGCGGGGATGGAGCTCCGGTGTACTTGGGCGGCGATGAGGTGCTGCAGTTATTCCTGGCGCTCCACGGGAAGTGAAAGTGCGTTATATCGACTAGAGGGGGGTGAATAGGTGATTTTTATGGAAGTCTTCAAAACGTGGAAGTTATGAAGACAAACGGTAGAAATAAACCTATTACCATGCAGCGGAAGGTAGACTACACTAGGCAAGCCATAGTCAAGTATTCAATAGAGTGAAAGCACAATGACTAATAGCAGCAATGTAGTAAGGATCAGGTAGGAAGATATTATGAAGCCTAACAGAACACGCAGTCACTCAGTGAAGACAAAAGATAGTGCAGGCATACAATGACTTCACAAGGAGTAACAGTAAGTTAAGGAAAGGGAAGATGAAACCAGTGACTCGTTGAAGACAATGATTTGTTGGACCAGTTCCAGTTGCTGTGACAACTGTACGTCTGGTTGGGGCGGCTAGGTATTTAAACCTTAGGACACATAGTCCCGGACACCCAGTCCTGAACACGCAGCTCAGGACACCCAGTCCTCACCGTATTCCCCTTGAGCTAAGGTCACACAGACCTCGCCCAATCACTCTGGTAAGTCTTCAAGGTAGACTCCCAAACCTTCACAGACTTCGTTCACCGGCAATCCACAATGTATCTTGGATGCTCAGAACGCGACGCCTAACCGGCTGGAGGATGCACAGTCCTCAAGTGTAATAAGTCTTCAGATCACACAGACAAGAAGACTTAAGTGATGCGCAATTCTCTTTGGCTCTGGGTGGTTAGGGCTTTATCCTCGCAAGGAATTCTCTCTCAAAGGCTTCGAGGTGGGTTGCTCTCACACGACAAAAGCCGTTCTCTCAATCTGAGCAGCCAACCGTTTATGGTTTTGGGGGGTGGGATATTTATAGCCACTTGGCAACCCGACCTGATTTGTCTGAAATGACCCTGGGTCACTAAGGAACTGACACGTGTTCCAACAGTCAGATTTCAAACTCACACGGCAACTTTACTTGGGCTACAAGCAAAGCTGACTTGTCCGACTCTGGACAAGATTCGCTCTCATAGTCTTCACTCGAAGACATAGGTTTTGGTTAGGCATCACTTCAGTCATTCTGACTGGTTCTCTTGGACCCCACTTAACAGTACGGTGGTTCCTATGACTCAACACAAAATAAAAAGAACTATGAAAGATCTAAGTCTTCGAGCTCCATAGGCTTCATGTGGTGTCTTCTCTTGTCATAGTCTTCAATGTGAATATCTTCATATACCACCTTTGACTTCAATGTCTTCATACATTTTTAGGGGTCATCTCTGGTAGGAAAACCGAATCAATGAGGGACTTCTACCTGTGTGATCCTGCAATTCTCATAAACACATTAGTCCCTCAACTAGGTTTGTCGTCAATACTCCAAAACCAACTAGGGGTGGCACTAGATGCACTTACAATCTCCCCCTTTTTGGTGATTGATGACAAACTAGTTGAAGTTTTCAACGGGGAATATAATTTGTGAAATTGTAAAGGATAAGGAATTGTCTTCATAAGTTGCAAGGGCTCCCCCTGAAGATGTGCATATAAGTAATTTGCTTTTGGAATGCAAATGCACATGGCAGGTTGTACTTGTGGAGATCCACTTCAATTTATGATGACAATCCACTATGCATGTGAAAGTATATGAAGATAATGACAATGCATAATGGAAAATGGACGTCTGCAGAATGATCTAAGTGCGGAATTTATCGTCGCACATGCGGAATTTATCATCGCAAAATAAAGTGGCAGATAAGTAGCAGACGACCATCGAGTATAAGTGTTACAACTCAAAGAACCAAATGTAGCAAAACGAGAGTTGTAAGCACGAAGCCAAATATAAAGCACCCGCCCATATGGACCCACTTGAAGACTATCAACCTCATATGCTTCTCCCCCTTTTGTCAGTAAGGACCAAAAAGGTTTGAAGACATAGAGTATCTACTCGTTCCCATGCGAGTAGGTGAAGTAGCAGGGTCGTTGGTGGTGTTTGGTAGTGCTGAAGAGCTTGGAGCAGAGTTGACGCATGCTGAAGGAGGTGGTGGTGAAGTAGCATCATCTTCATCCTCGATAACTCTGGCAGTCACTGTTGCAGCAGATGAAGAGAACTCAGAGTCTTCAAGGGATGGAGTTCCTAGCAGCACAACTCTTCGAGGAGGTGTGGAGTCAAACTTGAATCGCTCAGTGAAGCCATCCTCTTGGAGATCATCTTCAGAACACATCATCGTTAGCCCTTTCCATGTGCGGCGACAGGTTTCATGGGCAACGAAAGCATTCTTGGTGGCAAGATTGCGAATGCTATTAACTTCCACCAAGAGGCTTTTCATCTGACGCTTCAGCCAGTCATGATGCCTATCCTGTTTCTGATGAAGAGCCACAAGAAGCTCTCGGTCGTTGAGAACACGAGTGCACTTCTTGGGTATTGGAGCAGTTGTACTATCAGTGGCTTCAGTAGACGCAGGGTGTGGTGCACGTGTAGTGCCAGCCAAAGGATACACCCGAGTGACTGCTTCAACTCCTTCAATGTTCTGTGAGAAACTCTGATGCTCTGCATTCTGAAGACTTAGAGGTTCCTTTGCAGGCTCAGGATAGATGGCTTCAGTGGAGATATCCACATCAGGCAGAAAAATTCTATGATTGCAAGCAGATGGCTGATATGAGATATCGGAGTGAAGTTTAATTAGCCGCATTACCCATGGGGCATAGAACTTTAAGCCAAACAGATCAGAGCCTGATGCAGCAAGTTGGCGGATGAATAAGTCCTGTGCATTGAAGCATTTTCCATGAAGAATATACAAGACCAAAGTCTTCATTGCACCCTCAAGCTTGGCATTTGGAGAGTGCCCTTTGATGGGCCAGAGAGTTCGCCTGATGATGTGATAGATGGTTCTTGGCAGATACTCAAGGTCTTCAACGAAGAACTCTGTTGGATAAGCAGCATCTTGGGGCAATGGCTTCATCATGCTGAGCATCTGACTCATATCAGGTTCCAGCCTCTTAAAGATGCTCTCAATAGCTTCACTATGCAGCTGACAGCCATGCTCGTAGAGATCGCCAGGAGTTGGCAAACCAGTGAGCTCAATGATGTCAAATGCATTGGCTTCATGATGAAAGTTCTCGGTCATCCACTCCAGGACCCAAGTCTTCGGATCTCTACTGTACCTGTGGATATGAAGTGTGGCATAGAATTGGAGCAGCAGCTCTTCATTCCAATGCTCTTGGTCAGTAACGAACGACAGCAGTCCAACTTCCTTGAAGCAATCCAAAGCTTCTTCCAGACAGGGCAGACCAGCGATGGCTTCAATGTCAAGGCACTTGTGTGGGAAAATGCGACCTTGGTTGTAAAGAATGCATGAGTAATAGCTTCACTGAGGATAGCTCCAGAACCGATCAGATGATATCCTTTCCCTTGAGTAGGGGTTCCTGGAGCTATCGAAGAATGTGTTGTCTGCCCTGAAGCCATTGATATTGAAGGAGCCGGGTGCTGATGCAGGACCTGGGAACCTTGGCAATCTTGGGATTGGCTTCTGTACCTGAGTCCTGTGCTCAACATGATAGTCGAACTGGGGACCGGCAGCAGACTCGGGAACAGAAGTGACGGGATTAGTGGCTTCGCTGTCTTCTTCTTTCGTTGGGGAGGGCTCCACATTAGCTTCATTGGTGGTTGTGGCAGCCGCAAGATTTTCATCCTCCACTTGACGAGCTGGAGGGTCGGTCACAAGCACGTTCTCCTTGAGAACTGCTTCTTGGTGGGACAGGGGAGTGGGAACTCGTGGGACTTCTTCTTCCGCGGCTGATGCAGCCGGATTGTCTTCAGCAGAGACTTGAGGCCTTGGACCTTTGCGAAGCCTGCGCAACGCGGGCGACGCCTGTGGGGTTGGAGTGGGCTGGGCCTCATAGTCTTCTTCCTCTTGTGGGCGATCTGCCCATGAAACATCCTGTGCAATTGGCGTCAGTGGACGACCAATGCTGAATAGTTCGCTGTTCTGAGGAAGGACTGCACCATCTTCTACATTGTCATGAGCCTTTGTGGAAGCAGGCTCATGGATAGTCAGTTGGCGTTCAGCTTTAGGATAGACCATAGAAATGGGTTGAACTATCAAGGGCTCTGTGGGAGCAGCCCGATCTTTCTTGGTCTTCCTCTTCTTCTTGGAGGGGGCAGTTGGAGAGGCTTCAGAATGTTTCCTCTTCCTGGCTTCAGCCTCAGCAGTCCTTGTCTTCTTGAGCTCTGAAGCGGTTGACCAGCTTTTTGGCTTCGAGCCAGTCAGTCTAGTTGGGAAGACAATCGGAACTGCTTCCTGCCTTGGTGCTTCGGGTTCAGCCGTAGCAGGCTTTTTCTTCTTCTTTGCGGCCATCCTGGGGTCAATGCCAGGACGCCCAAGGGCCTTGCACTTCTCAGCCTCATTATAAGCTTGCACACATCTGTCAGCCAGAGTCTTCATGCGCTCACGCGAACCCTGAGATTTTGCACGTTTCTTCAGAAAGGCTTCCTTGAGCTCGTGCATCATGATCTTGAAGTTCTTCACTTCTTGCACACTAAGCTTGGCCATATGCTTCTTGAACTGAGCCTTTTCATAGTCAATCTTTTGCTTCAGTTCAGCAATGCGCTGGGCAATAGCTAGCTTTGAAGCAATTGCGCCTTGGAAGGCGACACTGAGGCCAATGGGTAGCTGCAGATCTTCAAAGCTGATGTTTGGTGTGTCGAACCACTCGTCAATGAAGTTGTGTATGATGGTTACATCAAAGAGAGGCAGATCACTGAAGATTTCTGCTTCTTCTTTGCTCTTGATGAGTTGCTCAAGAGCGTCATCTACAAGATCTTCATCACTTGATAGATCAATGTCGTCATTGCGCAGAATGGCAGCACCAGTTAGCTCTTGGCCGGTGTGTGGCAGAGGCATCTTGGCCTTCTGGGGCTTGGAGATGCGAGATAAGTCTTCGGACTGCACACTGTCTTCAGGAGGTGCAGTTGCCAGTGGCTTCGCCCGTGCTATTTTTGGTGAAGGGGCAGGCTTTGAAGCTTTAGCCTTCTTCAGCTTCTTTGTCTTCAGCGCTGCAGGCACTTCATCTGATTCAGCTGCAGCTGCAGGCTCATTCACTGCAGTCCCTTGAACTAATATGCGGGTGATGAGGCCTTCAAGGTTGTAGAATGGACCGATGACATTGGGTTCTGCATCACGTGTGCCATCTGCCCTTGGTGCTGAGGGACCAGGGTTGAAGTCTAACCCCAAAGTCTTCTTGTTCTGCTTTGCTGAGTTCTGGGCAAACTGAAAGTTGCACTTGAACAGATTGTCGTCACGACACCATAGTAGTGATGATGGGTGTGCATCAGCAGGCTGTGGCCCACGGACCATGCAGGGATAGAAGCCCTGTTCAATGGCTTCATCTCTGGACCTGGACAGAAGATTCTTGTATAGGATGTCTCCCCACGGTCTCTTGATGGCGTTTTTCTCAGCATATTCCTGGGTTACAAATCGGTATTTGAACCATTGTTCTGCCCAATATCTTTGAATCCATTGGATTCGGGTCTTGCGCTGATTGTAATCCTCTTCAGGATCTGTCTTGTACATTTCTGAGAGTTCATCTGGCAGATCTCTAGATGTTCTGCCACGACGCTGTTTGCCACCCTTCCTTGCTGCTTTCTCTGAAGCCATAAACTTTAACTTGAAAGGCTTCAACATGTTCAAAGGCTTCAAAGGTTTTCTCTTGTTGGACCAACAGGAACTGGCTTCGGGAGAATTTATGTGATGCTGTAAGAATTCTGCAAATGAATGCAGACTATGAGAACCAAAGGATTCTCCCATGGACATGTACCTGTGACAGCATTAAGGTGCGAGGGAAGGGGAAGAGGTCATATGCATTCTCAGAAGATTTTGAAGATAAATCAGTTTAGAAGACATTGACCTCATCGTGCGAAGACATTCACTCATAGATAAGGAGTTGGTTCCAGATTTGTACGAATCCACAGATCAGTACAAGTGAGGAATCTAACTACTTTGTGAAGCACAAGTGAATATACTAGGCATGTTATGAGATGCAGTATGAGAGAGATCTAACTTGTGTGAATAGAAACTGCTTGTGGTAGAAAGTGACATATCCATAGGATCAACGGTGCTGTAAAAAGGAAGTTTTATTTACCACACTAAGAACTGCTAGACGGAGTGAAAGATGAGGCCGAGCAGTTCGATCTTCCGTGCCCTAACTTGGCGACGGAGGACACCTACAGCGACGGCGGAGAGGACGATGTCCGCGGTCAGCGTGAAGACGGTGTAGGAGAGGTTGCGGCAGCGAAGCACTTCGTCGTCGGCGTCGTCGAGGGCTAGCGGTGGCGCTAGGGTTCGTGCGAGAGTGGAAGAAGAGATAATGACCGCTGTGAAGTGTGTATTTATAGGTACATGGGCGGCACTGCGCTATTACACAGGTGCCCCTGGCGATTCGCATCTGAGGAACACGTGGCCATTATGCGGAATTTTGGGGTTTGTTCCACATCCCACGCACGCCTTGATTGTCGGGTGGTCGTTCCTACTTCTCCGGGTTTCATGTGCAGGAATGAGCATTGAAAACGGACTTAATGGTTGTCTCTGTATCTTCTGCTGACAAGGACACAGAGAAGACATTCGACAGTTTCAATAGAATGCATATGATTTGGAGAGATAGAATTTGAGATAGAAAGCATAAAGAGGTTAGGGTCCAATCACATTCACTTAGTTCAAAAGATTCAACAATGAAGACATAGCTATAAGTGAATGCTGTAGAGGACAGAACATTAATATATATATATATATATATATATATATATATATATATATATATATATATATATATAATCAACATAGTGAAGATAATCATGAAGATATGTTGAGATCGAAGCCAAACCAAATGTGAAGACATTGCAAGGTAACTCCATGAGTGAAACACTTCAAAATAGAACATTTGGTGGTGGCGTTACCCACCATATAGGAAGTATTAGACCCAGACACGGCGCACAATTATCGTGGCGCTCCGAAGTCAAATTCCACATTAATGTATTCACACTTAGAATGTATGTCTTCATTGATTGAAGATATACTTTACCTCGTGTGTTGCACATCTAAGTCATCAATATGCATAAGGGTTAGGATGTGTGCCTGATCACAGGACATTTGAGGATTCCAGGATATTTAGCTCACACCGTAACTTGCAAAATCTCTTCTCATCCAAGGGCTTGGTGAAGATATATGCCAATTGCTCTTCAGTGTTGACGTGTATGATATCGATATCTTCCTTCACAACATGATCTCTGAGAAAGTGATGACGAATCTCAATGTGCTTTATCTTCGAGTGCTGAACTGGGTTGTTGGCAATCTTGATGGTGCTTTCGTTGTCGCAGTAAAGTGGCACTTGTTTCAGATGAATGCCATAGTCCTTGAGTGTTTGCTTCATCCATAGAAGCTGAGCGCAGCAAGATCCAGCAGCAATGTATTCAGATTCATCAGTGGAGAGAGATACACAGTTCTGCTTCTTTGAAGACCAACATACAAGTGATCGTCCCAGAAAGTGACATGTGCCTAAAGTAGACTTGCGATCAACTTTGTCACCAGCATAATCAGCATCCGAGAATCCAACCAGATCAAACTCTGAGCCCTTTGGATACCACAATCCTAGAGTTGGGGTGTGAGCCAAATATCGAAGAATTCGCTTCACAGCTAAGTGATGCGACTCTGGTGCCGCTTGAAATCGAGCACACATGCAAACACTAAGCATAATATCTGGCCTAGATGCACATAGATAAAGTAAAGAACCAATCATGGAGCGGTATACCTTTTGACCGAACTCTTTACCATTGTCGTCGGGACCCAGATGATGTTTGGCTGGCATAGGTGTTGTGAAGCCTTTGTAGTCTTGCATACCAAACTTCTTCAGGCAATCTTTGAGATACTTCTCTTGAGATATGAAGATGCCATTGCGTTGTTGTCGTATTTGAAGACCGAGGAAGAACTTCAGCTCTCCCATCATGGACATTTAATATTACTCTTGCATCATATATCCAAACTCTTCACTGTACTTCTAATTGGTGCAGCCGAAGATAATGTCATCCACATATATTTGGCACACAAATAGTTCACCATCATATGTCTTCGTGAAGAGAGTGGGGTATAGGGAACCAGGTATGAAGCCTTTGCTCTTCAGGAAGTATTTGAGTGTGTCATACCAGGCCCGAGGGGCTTGTTTGAGGCCATACAGTGCCTTGTTGAGCTTGTATACCATGTCAGGATGTTTTGGATTTTCAAAGCCAGGAGGTTGTGCAACATACACTTCTTCTTCAATCTTGCCATTGAGAAAAGCACTCTTCACATCCATTTGATATAGAAGTATGTTGTGATGATTTGCATAGGCCAGCAGTATGCGTATGGCTTCAAGTCTAGCCACAGGAGCAAATGTTTCATCGAAGTCAATGCCTTCCACTTGAGTATATCCTTGAGCAACGAGACGAGATTTGTTTCTGACAACTTGACCATGCTCATCTTGCTTGTTGCAGTATATCCATTTGGTGCCTATTATATTGTGCTTTCGTGGATCAGGACGCTTAACTAGTTCCCATACATTATTCAGCTCAAACTGTTGAAGCTCTTCATGCATAGCTTGAATCCATTCAGGTTTCATGAAGGCTTCTTCAACTTTCTTGGGTTCTGTTATTGAGACGAATGCGAAGTGCCCACAGAAATTTGCTAGCTGAGTTGCCCTTGAACGAGTGAGTGGACCGGGTGCATTGATGCTATCAATTATTCTTTCAATCTGCACTTCATTGGCAACGCGAGGATGTACAGGGCGAAGACTTTGCTCTTGCTGATCATTGTCGTTGTTAGAAGGAATGTCTTCAGGCTGAGGATTGTCTTCATGTTGATCAGGTGCTGAGATGATAAGTTCTTCTTCAGGACGAGCTTCAGAAGGTATAATTTCTCCAGTTCCCATTAGCTTGATTGATTCACTAGATGGAACTTCATCTAGCACATTTGGCAGTTGCTCTCTTTGTGAACCATTGGTCTCATCGAACCGCACATCCACTGTTTCAACCACTTTGTAATGAAAGAGATTGAAGACACTATAGGAGTGTGAATCCTTTCCATATCCAAGCATAAAACCCTCATGTGCTTTTGGTGCAAACTTTGAGGTGTGATGTGGGTCCTTGATCCAGCACCTTGCGCCAAATACTCTGAAGTAACTGACATTTGGCTTCTTGCCAGTATGGAGCTCATAAGATGTCTTGTTCAGAAGCTTGTGAAGATAAACACGATTGATTGTATGGCATGCAGTATCAATGGCTTCAGGCCAGAATTTTCTTGGGGCCTTGTATTCATCTAGCATCGTTCTGGCCATCTCAATGAGTGTTCTGTTCTTGCGTTCGACGACGCCATTCTACTATGGCGTGTACGGGGCTGAGAATCCATGTGTGATGCCCAAGTTATCAAGATATGTATCAAGGCCAGTGTTCTTGAATTCAGTGCCATTGTCACTTCTGATGTGCTTTATCTTGGCGCCATAATTGTTCATAGCTTGATTGGCGAAGCGTCTGAAGACATCTGCACTTCAGTCTTGTAAAGGATTATGTGCACCCAGGTGTATCTAGAGTAATCATGAACAATAACGAAGCCATAGAGGCATGCAGTAGTAGTAAGAGTTGAGTAATGAGTGGGACCGAAAAGATCCATGTGAAGCAGTTCGAAGGGTCGAGTAGTGGTCATGATTGTCTTCGAGGGATGTTTGGCCCTCGTCATCTTCCCTGCCTCACAGGCACCGCATAAGTGATCTTTCTTGAACTTGATGCCCTCGATGCCTATGACATGCTTCTTCTTTGCCAGGGTGTGGAGGTTCCTCATGCCAGCATGCCCAAGCCTCCGATGCCAGAGCCAGCATTCTGAAGCTTTTGCTAGAAGACATACGGCAAGCTGTGGTCCTGCTGAGAAATCTACCACATACAAATCATCTTTTTGATACCCTTCAAACACTAGAGACTTGTCAGATTCCATTAGTACAAGGCAACGATATTTTCCAAATATTACGGTCATGTTCAAATCGCAAAGCATTGAGACAGACATTAAGTTGAAGCCAAGGGATTCAACAAGCATGACTTTATCCATGTGTTGATCCCTTGAGATTGCAACTCTACCTAGACCCAATACCTTACTTTTACCAGTGTCAGCAAATGTGATGTGGCTCTTGTCGGATGGACATAAGGTTGAGTCCATAAGAAGACTTCTTTTGCCAGTCATGTGATACGTACACCCACTATCAATAATCCATTCTGAAGACCCTGGTGTCGTACCCTACAGTGCAGTTAGGGGGATAGGCTTCAGCAAGAGCATTCTAAAGCAAAAACATTTGGCGAACCAATGGGTTATGAAAGCTTAGATCCAGATTAGGACTAATAGGGAGAGTAGCAAGCGATTCAGGAATGAAGTACATAGTAAGACGATTCGGGCATTTGATCTTGCGCCCTACAAGATGTTTAAGGTCCCCAGCAATGGCGTCAGACAATTTTGGTTTTCTGCTGGAGACCTTTCCTTGCAAAAGAGAGTTAAGCTTTCTTAGCCACCCACATCTTCAAGGGTGGCTGGGAAGCAATAAGTCTAAGTGCAGCATCTGAGAATTTTGGCTTTGGAGCCCTAGCAAACAGTCTTGCAGGCGGACAATAGTACTCATAAGAATAGGCAGAATAGTTCTTGGTCTTATGAACATGGCGGTTTGATGAACCACTCTCATATTCATATGCCTGAGTATGGTTTCCCTGCAAAACATTTGCGTTAGTGCGACTCAGGTGAGTCCTCTGTCTGTATGACGCCTTTGGACCGTATGAAGCCTTTGGTCTGAGGTTTGTCTTCTTCACGTGAGGTGTCATGATGACATTCACAGGAAGATTCTCCAGACACCTTTTTGGAACCCAGATCTTCTTCATAGGCGGTCCATTCCTGCAGTTAGTACCAATGTACCTGGTAAACACTTCACCATTCTGATTCTTAAACAGTATATAGTTTGCATCAAAGGATTCATCAATGATAATGGGGTTAGCACAAGTGAAGCCAGATAGATTGGATGGGTCTGCTGAAGCCTCCTTTGCAGCAACCCACATGGTTTTGGGGTACTGCTCAGGTTTCCAGTAAGAGCCATCAGCATTCATTTTCCTTACGAACCCAACACCCTCTTTCCTCGGGTTTCGGTTCAGTATCTGCTTTTTGAGGACATCACAAAGTGTCTGATGCCCTTTAAGACTTTTGTACATCCCTGTTTCAAGCAATGTCTTCAACCTAGCATTCTCATCAGCAATAGCAGTGGTATCCTCAGCAAAGGGGTTAGTTACCACATCAACAGTTGAAGATATTGTAACAGTAGTAGCAGTAGAACATTCAGCAACAGAAGTAGCATTGTCACGCTCAATGCATTTAAGACATGGTGGTTCAAATCCTTCCTGAGCGGGACAGATCTGTTTGGCGCGAAGTGACTCGTTTTCCTTTTGAAGATCTTCATGAATCACTCTCAATTTCTCAAGACCTTGCTTCCTTTGAAGATAATCATAGGAAAGCTTTTCGTGAGTTGTTGAGAGAGTTTCATGACGACTTTAAAGTTCCTAATACTTAACGTGAAGATTTTTTATGTCTTCAATTAAGGATTCAGATCGAGTCATTTCAGCACCTAACAGATCATCGCTTATGTCTAGCAGTTTTTGAATATGTTCCATAGCTTTCTGTTGTTCAGTTGCAATTTTAGCAAGTGTTTTGTAGTTGGGTTTTGAGTCACAATCAGAGTCATTGTCACTAGATGTTTGATAGTGAGTAGTGCGTGTGTTTACCTTGGCACCGCGTGCCATGAAGCAGTAGCTAGAAGCGGAGTAGTCCTTGTCATTTGCATCGGTGTCGGTGACGAGGTCATTATCTTCAGTATTGAAGATGGACTTGGCAACGTATGCTGTAGCCAGACTTGCGACGCCTGAATCAGACTCCTCCTCAGACTCCACCTCCGCCTCCTCAGAAGCGGACTCCTCCTCTGAATCCATTTCCTTGCCAACAAAGGCACGTGCCTTGCCAGATGAGCTCTTCTTGTGTGATGAAGACTTTGAGGAAGACTTGGACGAAGACTTTGAGTATTTCTTCTTCTTCTTGTCATCAGAGTCATATTCCTTGCTCTTCTTCTTATTTTTGTTCTCATTGTCCCACTGTGGACACTTAGAGATGAAGTGGCCAGGTTTCTTGCACTTGTGACATGTTTTCTTCTTGTAGTCGTGAGCAGAAGCTTCATCATTCCTTGAGCTTGATCGGGAAGACTTTCTGAAGCCTTTCTTCTTGGTGAATTTTTGGAACTTCTTGACAAGCATAGCAAGTTCCCTTCCAATGTCTTCCGGATCATCAGAACTGCTGTCAGATTCTTCTTCAGATGAGGAGACAGCTTTTGCCTTCAAGGCACGAGTTCGCCCATAGTTTGGATTGTAGATATCTCTTTTCTCAGAAAGCTGAAACTCATGTGTATTGAGCCTCTCAAGTATGTCAGACGGATCGAGTGTCTTGAAATCAGGACGTTCTTGAATCATCAGGGCTAGGATGTCAAATGAACTATTAAGTGATCTCAGTAGCGTCTTGACGACTTCATGTTTGGTGATCTCAGTAGCGCCGAGGGCTTGAAGCTCATTTATGATGTCAGTGAGTCGGTCAAATGTGTGCTGGACATTGTCATTATCATTTCGCTTGAAGCGGTTGAAGAGGTTGCGAAGGACACTGATTCTCTGATCTCTCTGGGTTGAGATGCCTTCATTGACCTTGGAGAGCCAGTCCCAGACTAGCTTAGATGTCTTCAAGGCACTCACACGGCCATACTGTCCTTTGGTCAGATGACCACAGATGATATTCTTGGCAGTAGAGTCCAGTTGAACGAATTTCTTGACATCAGCAGCAGTGACACCTTCTCCAGCCTTGGGAACGCCGTTCTTGACAACATACCATAGGTCGACGTCAATGGCTTCAAGATGCATGCGCATCTTATTCTTCAAGTAGGGATATTTAGTTTCATCGAAGACGGGGCACGCAATAGAGACTTTAATTATCGCTGCAGTCGACATAGCTAAAACTCCAGGTGGTTAAACCGAATCACACAGAACAAGGGAGCACCTTGCTCTGATACCAATTGAAAGTGTGTTATATCGACAACGGTTTGCTAGGAAAAGGTGGGTTAGAGGCTTGGCTTAACAATATGGGAGGCATGATAAGCAAGTGGTAGGTATCACAGCATAGGCATAGCAAAAGAGCGAGCAACTAGCAAGCATAGATAGAAGTGATTTCGAGGGTATGGTCATCTTGCCTGAAATCCCGCAAGGAAGAAGAACGAGTCCATGAAGAAGACAAACGGACATAGTCGAACGGATCCTCACAAACACGACGTTATCAGAACTAAACCGGAGAAGCAACACCGGAAAGAAGAAAAACACATAGTAAACAAAAAACACATCAACATGGCATGATGCACAACCAAGTATGATGCATGTCCAGTTTTAATGAAGCATGGCATGGCAAAGTGCACAAGCAAAACTACAAGTTAAGTGGAGCTCAATATGCAATGAGTTGCATATTGACGGAACACCACATTCAAGTTATTTAGTTCGATCTCGTTTATGTACCCAACAATACTAAATGTTGATTAACATGGCAAGAGGTGAAGCAAAGTAAAACTACCTATCTAGTCAAGTTTAAATGAGGCTGGAAACAACGAACAACAATTTCGGAAATTCCTCATATGCATATATTAGGTTTGGGTACTTTTCTGCCCTAAAACATATTTTAGAGTTATTAAACATGCAAATTGAGGCAACCATGTTAAACTAGGCATTTTTATACCCCATTTACATATAAAGTTTATTAAATTCCGAGTTACGGTTAAATAGTTATGAATTAAAGCATTTTAGCATGGCAATAGGCAAATTAAAGCAAACATCATTTTAAGCATTTTAAACATGCATGAAAGTTGCAAATTATTAAACTAGACAAAATTCTAAGCAAGTTTCATATATAAATCATTTTAATCCGATGCACGGTTTATGAGTTATTATATGCATGATCTAGACGGACTTTTTTGTAAAACTGCCAAACACTGGAGAAATAAAAAATTCGACCCGAGGAAAAAAAACACTACATGGGCCGAATCCTGTTGGCCCAACAGGAAGAGGGGATCTGGAGAGGCTGCTCACATCGGGCCTTTGGCCCAGCTGGTGGAGAGGGAAGGCCGGCAGGGCGCTGGCAGGCCGGCCCACTCGGGTACTGGATCGGTCATGCCCCCGCCGATCCCACTGGATCGAGGCCGGGACGAGCACGGTCAATGGAGGCGTTCTCCTCGCTCGTTCATGAAGCAGAGGACGCAGGGGGACGGCGGCAAAGCAGCAGCAGAGGGCGGCGGAATCCGGCGAATCTGGGCGCGGGGATGGAGCTCCGGTGTACTTGGGCGGCGACGAGGTGCTGCAGTTATTCCTGGCGCTCCACGGGAAGTGAAAGTGCGTTATATCGACTAGAGGGGGGTGAATAGGCGATTTTTATGAAAGTCTTCAAAACGTGGAAGTTATGAAGACAAACGGTAGAAATAAACCTATTACCATGCAGCGGAAGATAGACTACACTAGGCAAGCCATAGTCAAGTATTCAATAGAGTGAAAGCACAATGACTAATAGCAGCAATGTAGTAAGGATCAGGTAGGAAGATATTATGAAGCCTAACAGAACACGCATTCACTCAGTGAAGACAAAAGATAGTGCAGGCATACAATGACTTCACAAGGAGTAACAGTAAGTTAAGGAAAGGGAAGATGAAACCAGTGACTCGTTGAAGACAATGATTTGTTGGACCAGTTCCAGTTGCTATGACAACTGTACGTCTGGTTGGGGCGGCTAGGTATTTAAACCTTAGGACACACAGTCTCGGACACCCAGTCCTGATCACGCAGCTCAGGACACCCAGTCCTCACCGTATTCCCCTTGAGCTAAGGTCACACAGACCTCGCCCAATCACTCTGGTAAGTCTTCAAGGTAGACTCCCAAACCTTCACAGACTTTGTTCACCGGCAATCCACAATGTCTCTTGGATGCTCAGAACGCGACGCCTAACCGGCTGGAGGATGCACAGTCCTCAAGTGTAATAAGTCTTCAGATCACACAGACCAGAAGACTTAAGTGATGCGCAATTCTCTTTGGCTCTGGGTGGTTAGGGCTTTATCCTCGCGAGGAATTCTCTCTCAAAGGCTTCGAGGTGGGTTGCTCTCACACGACAAAAGCCGTTCTCTCAATCTGAGTAGCCAACCGTTTATGGTTTTGGGGGGTGGTCTATTTATAGCCACTTGGCAACCCGACCTGATTTGTCCGAAATGACCCTGGGTCACTAAGGAACTAACACGTGTTCCAACAGTCAGATTTCAAACTCACATGGCAACTTTACTTGGGCTACAAGCAAAGCTGACTTGTCCGACTCTGGACAAGATTCGCTCTCATAGTCTTCACTCGAAGTCATAGGTTTTGGTTAGGCATCACTTCAGTCATTCTGACTGGTTCTCTTGGACCCCACTTAACAGTACGGTGGTTCCTATGACTCAACACAAAATAAAAAGAACTATGAAAGATCTAAGTCTTCGAGCTCCATAGGCTTCATGTGGTGTCTTCTCTTGTCATAGTCTTCAATGTGAATATCTTCATATACCACCTTTGACTTCAATGTCTTCATACATTTTTAGGGGTCATCTCTGGTAGGAAAACCGAATCAATGAGGGACTTCTACCTGTGTGATCCTGCAATTCTCATAAACACGTTAGTCCCTCAACTAGGTTTGTCATCAATACTCCAAAACCAACTAGGGGTGGCACTAGATGCACTTACAGGAAGACACAGCGAGGAACTTGGCAGAGTGGCACACCGATGTGGGGCTTCAGCCGAGGGTGGAGCTGCTCCCGCGAGGCACAAGGAGGAGAAGCGGAGGAGGCCGAGGGCTCCTAGAGGTCTGCTGATGGGTCTCCAGCGACGAGCTGCCGGTGGTGGCGCGGGGTGGTTGAGGAGGCCGACTTGCTTGCTCTGGGATGAGACGGCCATGGAGAGCAAGCTCCTATTCTCCCTGAAGAAAGATAGAGAGAGACCACTGGGTGAGGAAGAGAGAAGAAGCAGGGGAAGAAGGAAAAGAGAAGGAGAGGCAGGGTGCGGTGCGGGGATGGCCTAGTCCTGGTGCTTGTCTCCGGCGACAAGGAGAAGCACAAGGTGCTCGGGCGCCTCGAGCACACATCGAGCAGGGAGGTGCTGCGGCTGGCTGATGGTTGGATGGATCGATGGATCGGGAAGGCAGGGGAGGCCCTGATTCGAGCGACGGGGAAAACAAGGTGGACAAGGGGATCGGGGAGGATCCCGATGTGGGATTTGGAAAGTGGCGGCGTGAGGGGGAAGGATGGGACAACCCTCCTTGTTTTTAGGGTTAGACTAGTACATATATAGCATGTGGATATTTGGGTAGGGGCTACCTCGTCCCTCCAATCGTAATCGGGTGGTCGAGAAAAATATGTTAGGAAGTCCAAATGAGAAAACGGAGACGTTTTGTAGATGTTTGGGGATGATCCGGATCCAATGGTGACGACTGCCCGGGTCGGGTCTGGGGAAGTTTCGGACGCACACGAGAGATCTATTCACAGTGCAAAGAGGGGTAGGCCGGGCCTAGGTGGATTGTGGAGAGCGGGTTGGTCTGAGAGAAGAGGGGAGAGATGAAGCCCGGCACGATTTCCGGAGACCGAAAACGTCCGACGTTAGACCGGCTATAATGCCGCTATAGTTTAACGGTTGGGCTATCGAACGAATTCTAAATGCGATGAAGCTTGGCAGGCGGTCTACCTACACTATAACAAGACCGCACGCCAACTTTCATCCCATTCCAAGAACCTTATCCGGCCACTTATAAAAATAACATTTCGGAGGTGCCGCGGGTGCGTGCAAGTGTGTCTGGGATCAGAACGGACAACGGAAGGAACGAGGAGACCATGACGGATGCAAGTTTTGAAAACATGATGATGCAATGCATGTGATGACATGACAAGATGCAACACGCAAGCAAATGACATGGCAATGACAGCGAATAACTGGAGGACACCTGGCACATCGGTCTCGGGGCGTTACACTACGGCAGGCCGGTAGCGGGCTTCGTAGGCTTTGGGACGTGGAGGTGGTGATTAGGAACGACCACATATACCTGTGTAGTGGCTGGGAGCAGTTCGTTCGTGCCTATGACCTGAGGCATGGGTACTTCCTTGTCTTCAGGTACGACGACGACACCATGCTCACCTGAAGTTGCTCAACATGGCTATGTGCCGCATGCGCTACCAGGATGATGACGATGCCAGTATGCGCTGCCTCTTCTTCCTCTCCATTTGGCTTTGTCTCACACTGATTGTTAAAAAAACTTTGTTGCATTTGACCAGGCAATCGGAGCAGCATTAGCGACTCTGGCTACAGCAAAAGCAGCAGCGAGTATGGCTACAGTGAAAGCAGCAGCGAGGATGATCCAGAATGGAGTGGGGAAGAAGAGGAGCAGTGTTGGGATGAGGAGGTGCAGCCTATCCTGTCTGGCGATGACCTCGCGATGGTGGTGGCTGACAATGGCCAAGCGATGGTGGTGGCTGACGATGGCCAAGCGATGGTGGTGGCTGACGATGGTCAAGAGATGGTGGTGGCTGACGATGGGCAAGAGATGGTGTTGGCTAAGGATGACCTAGCGATGGTGCTGCCTGAAGATGGCCTCATGATGGTGGTGGTGCCTGACAATGACCTCGTGATGGTGGTGGCACCGGTGATCCCATAGTCGGGCGACATGACCATGCCAATTGTGGTAGAAGTGTACATCCCTCTGCCCCGCCCCTCTAAGCACATCAGGATGATGAAGGGGAAGGAGAAGAAGGAGGACTGAACTATGTCAGGTATGTCAGATCTACAAAATGATCTATACTTAACTTTGTTTCCTCCGAAATGACCTAAGTTAGCTCTAATATGCTAAGTTATCTCTAATATGCTTAGTTACCTAGGTTTGCTCAATAATGACATACACTTGGCTTACTTATGAAAAAATGGCATAATTAGCTTACTTAGGTTTGAAATGGCATAAAAATCTTGGTAACCTCATATATGTCATATAGTTAGCTTATTTTCCTCGAAAATGACTTAATAAGCCTAAGTAGCTCCAAAATGATCAATTTTACCTAAGTTAGCTCCAAAATGACCTAATTTAGCCCTAAATTAGCTCTAAAATGCTAAATTAGCTCTAATGTGCTTAGTTACCTGGGTTGGCTCAAGAAAGACCTATACTTAGCTTACTTCTGTCAAAAATGGCATAATATGCTTAGTTAACTCAAAGATGGCATAAGTTTACCTAGGTTAGCTCCCAAATGACCAAGTTTACCTAGGTTAGCTCCAATATGATCCATTTTACCTAGGTTAGCTCCAAAATGACCTATTTACCTAGCTTAGCTCTAAAATGACCTACACACTTAGCATTTTTACCTAGCTTACTTAGAAGAGAAGACGATAAAGAAGAGGGGAGGAGAAAAAGAAAGAGAAGATAGATTCTTCTTCTTTTTCTTCTTCCTTTTATTCTTTTTCTTCTAGCTAGTCTTCTTCTTGTTCTTCTTCTTCTAACTTTCATATTTCCCAATTTGCAGATTTTCTTTAGATGAGGAAGCTAGCATTGATGGAGTGTACTCTTCTCCTTGTGCTGCCTTTTTGTTTATGGAAACTTGTTGGAAACTTCTTTTGGATATATATATGTATGTATGGATATGTTGTTGGAAACTTATTGTCGGTATGCTTGATGAAATTCTTTTGAAATGTATATATATTCCTGTGAAATTCTGTCAAATTGAATGAATTTAAGAAAAAACAGGGGCTATACAAGCACTTTGCCGTCAGCTGGCAGACGGCAAAGAGCTTTGCCATCAGCCAGGTGACGGCAAAGCTGCCACGTGGCAGCTACTTGTGCAACCTGGGGGGTCTATATGGTTTCTTTGCCTTCTGCCGCCAGACGGTAAAGAACTTTGCCTCTTTGCCGTCTGCTAGCAGACGACAAAGCGCATCGTTAACCCCCTAACGGCCATAAGCTGCCACGTGTGCCGTCCAGGCTCTTTATCGTCTGCCGGCGGACAACAAAGACCATTTCATCTTTGCCGTCCACCAGCAGATGGCAAAGAGCCCTTCGCCGTAGCCTATTCAGCCGGACCTGTTGCCGTCTGCTGGCTGACGGCAAAGGCCTTTGCCGTCCGCCGGGTATGCCTTTGTCGTCAGCCATGGCAGACGGCAAAGTGTCTGGTTCCTGTAGTGCCTCCTGATGAACAGGACCCCCATTTCGACCCTAGGAGGTCGAAGAGAAGTCTGTTTCCTTCGTTTTGCGATACGACACACCCATCCAGATCAATAGGACCCTGTTTTGACAGTAGGAAGTCGAAGAGAAGTCCGTTTCCTCTGTTTTGCGGTACGCCACACCCCTCTCGATGAACAGGATCCCGTTTCGACCGTAGGCGGTCGAACAGAAGGCCGTTTCCTCTGTTCTGCGGCATGCCAGGCCTCGTTTCGGCTGTTCCGTCCAAGCCAGTTGGCTCCCGATGAACACGACGTAGTTTCTCTGTTCCGACCCAGCCGGTTGGTTGTCGATGAGTAGTTACTTTTGTTCTTCAGGTCACGGGAGAAATCATGTTGCAAATAATCATGTGAACTTTGATATGTGTTTGATATTTTGTTAGTATGTATGTTGTGATTCCCTTAGTGGTGTCATGTGAACGTCGACTCCATGATGCTACCTCTTGAGCACTGCGTTGGTTTTCCCTTGAATAGGAAAGGGTGATGCAACAAATTAGCGTAAGTATTTCCCACAGTTTTTGAGAACCAAGGTATCAATCCAGTAGGAGACCACACGCAAGTCCCTCGTACCTACACAAACAAATAAGAACCTCACAACCAATGCGATAAAGGGATTGTCAATCCCTTAACGGTCACTTACAAGAGTGAGATCTGATAGAGATAATAAGATAAATATTTTTGGTATATTTATGATATAGGTAGGAAAATAAAGATTGCAAAATAAAATAGATGGGAAACTTATATGATAAATGATAGACCCAGGGGCCATAGGTTTCACTAGTGGCTTCTCTCAAGATAGCATAAGTATTACGGTGGGTGAACAAATTACTGTCGAGCAATTGATAGACAAGTGCATAATTATGAGAATATCTAGGCATGATCATGTATATAGACATCACGTCAGCGACAAAGTAGATCGAAGCAATTCTGCATCTACTACTATTACTCCACACATCGACCGCTATCCAGCATGCATCTAGAGTATTAAGTTCATAAGAACAGAGTAATGCATTAGGCAAGATGACATGATGTAGAGGGATAAACTCCAGCAATATGATATAAACCCCATCTTTTTATCCTCGATGGCAACAATACAATACATGCCTTGCTGCCCCTGCTGTCACTGGGAAAGGACACCGCAAGATTGAACCCAAAGCTAAGCACTTCTAGGCCAAACCAAGCTGATAATTCGAAGAGACTTGCAAAGATAACCAATCATGCATAAAAGATTTCAGAGCAGAATCAAATATTGTTCATAGATAAACTTGATCATAAACCCACAATTCATCGGATCTCGACAAACACACCGCAAAAAGAGTTACATCAAACAGACCTCTAAGAAGATCGAGGAGAACATTGAATTGAGATCCAAAGAGAGAGAAGAAGCCATCTAGCTAATAACTATGGACCCGAAGGTCTGTGGTAAACTACTCACACATCATCGGAGAGGCTATGGTGTTGATGTAGAAGCCCTCTGTGATCGATTCCCCCTCCGGCGGAGCTCCGGAAAAGGCCCCAAGATGGGATCTCTTGGGTACATAAGGTTGCGGCGGTGGAAACAGGGTTTCGTGGGGTCCTAGATGTTTTTGGGGTATATGGATATATATAGGAGGAAGAAGTAGGTCGGTGGAGTTGCAAAGGGCCCACGAGGGTGGGGGCGCGCCCAGGGGCAGGCGCGCCTCCCTGCCTCGTGGCCACCTTGTTTCTTTCTTGACGTCTACTCCAAGTCCCCTGGATCACGTTTGTTCCAAAAATAACTCTCCCGAAGGTTTCATTCCGTTTGATATTCCTTTTCTGCAAAACACTGAAATATGCAAGAAAAACATCAATTTGCACTGGGCCTTGGGTTAGTAGGTTAGTCCCAAAAATAATATAAAAGTGTATAATAAAGCCCATTAAACATCCAAAACAGATAATATAATAGCATGGAATAATAAAAAATTATAGATATGTTGGAGACGTATCACATGACACCTCACCATGTTTTTGGGCCTAAGAGAATGCATTGTGGAGTAGCAATTAGATGATAGGTTGCGAGAGTGACAGAAGCTTAAACCCAGTTTATGCGCTATTTCATAAGGGACCGATTGGATCCAAAAGTTTAATGCTATGGTTAGAATTTATTCTTAATACTTTTCTCATAGTTGCGGATGCATGCGGGACAGTTAATCATAAGTAGGAGGTTTGTTCAAGTAAGAACAATAGCTAAGCACCGGTCCACCCACATATCAAGTTATCAAAGTAGCGAACACAAATCGATCCAACATGGTGAAAGTGACTAGATGCAATTCCCATGTACCCTCAAGAATGCTTTGCTTATCATAAGAGACCATTTTGGCCTGTCCTTTGCCTCAAAAGGATTGGGCTACCTTGCTGCACTTTTGTTACTACTATCGTTACTTGCTTGTTACAAATTATCTTGCTATCAAACTACTCTGCTACTTACAATTTCAGCACTTGCAGACATTACCTTGCTGAAAACCACTTGTCATTTCCTTCTGCTCCTCATTGGGTTCGACACTCTTACTTATCAAAAAGAGCTACAATTTATCCCCTATACTTGTGGGTCATCAGGGCTATTTTCTGCCGCCGTTGCCGAGGAGTGAAGCGCCTTTGGTAAGTGGAATTTGGTAAGGAAACATTTATATAGTGTGCTAAAATTTCTTGTCACTTGTTACTATGGAAAACAATCCTTTGTGGGGTTTGTCTGTGGTATCTTCACCTTGACTGGAACCACAATTAGCTACCTCTTAACCTACTGCACCTACTGAAAATATTGAATATGAAATTCCTTTGGGTATGATTGAACAACTACTAGCTATTCCTTATGCAGGAGGTGGAACCGAACATCCTGATATGCACTTGATATATGTAGAACAAATTTGTGGATTGTTCAAGCTTGTAGGTTTACCCAGAGATGAAGTTATGAAAAAGTTTTTCCCTTTATCTTTGAAGGGAAAAGCATTGGCATGGTATAGGCTATGCAATGATATTGGATCTTGAAATTGGAATCATTTGAAATTGGAATTCCATCAAAAAAATTATCCTATGCATCTAGTTCATCATGATTGGAATTATATATATAATTTTTGGCCTCATGAAGGAGAAAGTATCGCTCTGGCTTGGGGAGGCTTAAGTCAGTGTTACATTTATGCCCCAATCATGATCTCTGAAGAGAAATTATTATCCAGAACTTTTATGCTCGGCTTTCTCGTAATGATCTAACCATGCTCGATACCTCTTGTGTTGGTTCTTTTATGAAGAAGACTATTGAATTCCGGTGGGATCTTTTGGAAAGAATTAAACACAACTCTGAAGATTGGGAACTTGATGAAGGTAAAGAGTCATGTATTAAACTTAAGTATGATTGTGTTAAATCTTTTATGGATACCGATGCTTTTCAAAAGTTTAGCACTAAATATGGACTTGACTCTGAGATAGTAGCCTCCTTTTGTGAATCATTTGCTACTCATGTTGATCTCCCTAAAGAGAAATGGTTTGAATATCACCAACCTATTAAAGAAGAAATTAAAGAACATGTGCCAGTTAAAGAAGAAACTATACTTTTACAATGTTGACCCCGTTATTCCTTCTGCTTATATTGAGAAACCACCTTTCCCTATTAGGATAAATGAACATGTTAAAGTTTCAACTGTGGTCAACAAAAAGCTATATTAGAAGACCTAAACCTGATGAAAAAATTAAATTAGAACCTAGTATTTTTATGGTTAAAGATCTCTTGGAAGAAGATGTAGATGGGCATGTTATTTACTTATGTGAAGAAGCTACTAGAATTGCCAAACCTGATAAAAAGGATAAACATAGACCTGTTGTTGGCATGCACGTTGTCTCAGTTAAAATAGGAGATCACTCTTGTCATGGTTTATGTGAAATAGGTGCTAGTGTGAGTGCTATTCCTTACACCTTATATCAAGAAATTATGAATGACATAGCACCCGCAGAGATAGAAGAAATATATGTTACTATTAAACTTGTAATAGAGACACTATATCACCAATTGGGATTGTAAGAGATGTTGAAGTCTTGTGTGGGGAAATAAAATACCCTACTGATTTTCTTGTTCTTGGTTCCCCACAAGATGATTTTTGTCCCATTATCTTTGGTAGACCTTTCTTGAACACCGTTAATGCTAAAATAGATTGTGAGAAGCAAACTGTCGGTGTTAGTTTTGGTGATGAGTCTCATGAGTTTAATTTTTCCAAGTTTAGTAGAAAGCTTCATGAAAAATAATTTCCAGTAAGGATTAACTAATTGGTCTTGCTTCTATTGTTGTGCCTCCTACTGATCCTTTAGAACAATATTTGCTAGACCATGAAAATGATTTACATATGCATGAAAGAAATGAAATAGATAAGATTTTCTTTGAACAACGTCCTCTGCTTAAACACAATTTTCCTATTGAAACTCTAGGAGGTCCTCCCCCACCTAAAGGTGATCATGTGTTTGAATTAAAACAATTGCCAGACACTTTGAAATATGCTTATCTTGATGAAAGGAAGATATATCAGGTTATTATTAGTGCTAACCTTTCAGAACATGAAGAAAGATTATTCAAAGTTTTAAGGAAGCACCGAGCTGCTATTGGATATACTCTTGACGATTTAAAGGGCAATAGTCCCACTCTATGTCAGCACAAAATTAATATGGAACCTGATGCTAAACCCGTTGTTGATCACCAATGTCGGTTAAACCCGAAGATGAAAGAAGTGGTAAGAACGGAAATCTTAAAACTTCTAGAAGCAGGTATAATCTATCCTATAGCTGATAGTAGATGGGTAAGTCATGTTCATTGTGTCCCTAAGAAAGGAGGTATAACTGTTGTTCCTAATGATAAGAATGAACTTATTCCACAAAGAATTGTTACAGGCTATAGAATGGTAATTGATTTTAGAAAATTAAACAAAGCAATTAGAAAAGATCATTACCTGCTGCCTTTTATTGATCAGATGCTTGAACGATTGTCTAAGCATGCACATTTTTTGCTTTCTTGATGGATATTCTGGTTTTCACAAATACCTGTTTCTCAACCTGATCAAGAAAAGACCACTTTTACTTGTCCCTTTGGAACCTATGCTTATGGACGTATGCCTTCCGGTTTATGTAATGCACCTGCTACTTTTCAAAGATGTATGACTGCTATATTTTCTGACTTTTGTGAAAAGATTGTTGACGTATGCTATAAATGTGCCTTCCGGTTTATGTAATGTCCCCTAGACGTATGCTATAAATGTGCCTTCTGGTTTATGTAATGTCCCCTGTCCCCCGTTATCATCGATCCTTAGACGCATAGTTCGGGACCCCGTACCCGAGATATGCCGGTTTTGACACCGACACCCACTACCTATTGATGATAGTTTTCCTAATGAGCAGTTAGCTGCAATAAATGTTTCTCATAGTACTCCTTGGTATGCTGACTATGCTAATTACATTATTGTTAAATATTTACCACCTAGCTTTACATATCAACAAAAGAAAAAAATTCTTCTATGATTTAAGACATTACTTTTGGGATGACCCACATCTTTATAAAGAAGGAGTAGATGGTATTATTAGACGTTGTGTACCTGAGCATGAACAGGGACAAATCTGACGGAAATGTCACTCCGAAGCTTATGGAGGGCATCATGCTGGAGATAGAACTGCTCACAAGGTATTGCAATCTGGATTTATTGGCCTACTCTCTTCAAGGATGCCCGTAAGTTCGTCTTATCTTGTGATGAATGTCAAAGAATAGGTAATATCGGTAAGCGTCAAGCAATGCCTATGAATTATTCACTTGCTGTTGAACCATTTGATGTTTGGGGATTTGATTACATGGGGCCTTTTCCTTCCTCTAATGGGTATACACATCTTTTGGTTGCTGTTGATTATGTTACTAAATGGGTAGAAGCTATTCCAACCAGTAGTGCTGATCACAACACCTCTATTAAAATGCTTTAGGAAGTTATTTTCCCAAGGTTTGGAGTCCCTAGATATTTAATGACTGATGGTGGTTCACACTTTATTCATGGTGATTTCCATAAAATGCTTGCCAAGTATGATGTTAACCATAGAATTGCATCACTTATCATCCTCAGTCTAGTGGTCAAGTTGAACTTAGCAATAGAGAAATAAAATTAATTTTGCAAAAGAATGTCAATAGGTCCAGGAAGAATTGGTCTAAGAATAAGATGATGCACTTTGGGCTTATAGAACAGCATATAAAAATCCTATGGGTATGTCTCCTTATAAAATGGTTTATGGAAAAGCTTGTCATTTGCCTCTTGAGTTAGAACATAAAGCATACTAAGCAATCAAAGAGCTTAATTATGATTTCAAACTTGCATGTGAAAAGAGGTTATTTGATATTAGCTCATTAGATGAATGGAGAACCCAAGCTTATGAAAATGCAAAATTATTCAAAGAAAAAGTTAAAAGATGGCATGACAAAAGAATTCAAAAGAGTGAGTTTAAAGTCGGAGAATATATTCTTTTGTACAACTATCGTTTCAGATTCTTTGCAGGAAAACTCCTCTCAAAATGGGAAGGCCCCTATGTTATCGAGGTGGTTTATCGGTTTGGAGCCATCAAAATAAATAATGTCGAAGGTACTAACCTGAAGGTTGTTAATGGGCAACGAAAAAACATTATATCTCAGGTACACCCATTAATGTTGAAAGTAATATTATCCAAACTATGACACCGGAAGAACACATAAAAGAGTCGTTCTGGAACACTCCAGAATCGTGAAAATAAGGAGGTACATGATACGGTAAGTAAACGGACTCCAAAAAATCTGCAAAAATATTTTTTGTCAGTTTTGGAATATTTAGAAAAATAGGAAAAATAAGAAACTACCGGGAAGCGTACCCTGGTGGGTGGTGCCCACCTGGGACACCTTGCGAACTCCGTTTTTCTTCCGATTGCTTGTCCCGCAAGATAAAAAATCTATATATACTTCCCGAACATGTTAACCACCGTATCATGGAGAAATCTTTTGTTCTCTTTTCTTGCTGTTTTTGGTTAGATCTGTCGAGCCAGGTATCATGTCTTCCTCACCTACAACAACGGAGAAGAAGATGCAGAGGTATTTCAGGATGATCTAAGGAGAGAGGAAGCTAAAGAAGGTTCTATGTAGGAAGAGGAGGAAAGTCCTTTTGGGGTTCACTCTCCTGCTTCCGAGAGAGGGACATTGGCTAGCATCTCCACTCATCTGAATCCTCATCAAGCTATGATACCGTCAAATAATCAAGAGAGCCTCAAAGTGAAATAAGAAACCCCACCAAGAAGTCCTTTACACAGGTTACATCGTAACAATTTTCGTAATTTGATCATGACTATGGGTTCGAGAATACTCCTTGTAGGCACATACCGTCCAATTAGGACATATCTCGCCCAAGAGAAAACAGTGTAGGAATAAACCCTTGGGGCCCATAAAATAAACACATAATGGCAGAAGTGAAGAAAAACGGTGAGCTAATCCATCAAGCCCTTCAGGAGATCCAACAGTTGAAGGATCTACTCATGGTTATATTGGAAACTACCACTTCATCACCACCACCTTCTTCTTCATCACCAAAGGAGAATTGAGTATTGAGTATGGGCACTCACCTTGGCTTCCGCCAAGCAGGGGAGGTGCCCCGGTATCGTATCATCCCACTATATTTTTGTCTTTACTTATTTTAGTTCGATCCTTTCTTTTCAAGAGTTTTCTTAGTGATCTATCCTTGCAATCGTGTGCAAGATATATAATAATGTTTAGTTTGAGTTTTTGCTTTCTATACTTTCATGTTGCAAATAAAAGAAAAAAGAGAAAGGAAATTAATAAAAGAAAGGAAATAAATCAAAAATATCATATACTAATCTTATGGTAGGTCATGACACCACATAAGGAAAAGTATAAGTAGAAAATTTTATTAGAGATTGACAAACATAGCATTAGTCAATGATGCAACTCATGAAAGAATTAATAAGGGAAGAGAGGATTCACATATAAATATACTATCCTAGAAATCTTTTGTGATTGTGAGCCCACATCAAAATATTATATGCCAAAATTGTTGACGTTGGACAAGGAAGACAACTTAATGACTTACGTTTGTTTATATTCACATAGGAGTCATATTTTCATGGATCCTTTAACATGTGGTGCTTGCCCATATCTTTGCTAGCCAAAAATTCCGCACTAAGTAGAGATACTACTTGTGCATCCAAAAACCCTTAAACCCAAATCTTATTTTCAAGTGTCCACCATACCTACATAGGGATTGAGAAAGATCCCTCAAGTAAGTTGTCATCGGTGCAAAAAGGCAATAAAAATTGCTTCTAAAAGTGTGAGATCATTTAGTGTACAAGAAAATTGAGCGTTGCACGAACTGTTGGGGAACGTAGCAGAAATCAAAAAATTTCTGTGCATCACCAAGATCAATCTATGGAGTAATCTAGCAATGAGGGGAAGGGGAGTGCATCTACATACCCTTGTAGATCGCTAAGAGGAAGCGTTGCAAGAACGCGGATGAGGTAGTCGTACTCGTGGCGATTCAGATCGCGATCGATTCCGATCTAAGCGCTGAATAACGATGCCTCCGCGTTCAACACACGTGCAGCCCGGTGACGTCTCACATGCCTTGATCCAGCAAGGAGAGAGGGAGAGGTTGGGGAAGACTCCGTCCAGCAGCAGCATGGCGACGTGGTGGTGGTGGAGGAGCGCGGTACTCCAGCAGGGCTTCGCCAAGCACTACGAGAGACGAGGAGGGAGAGAGGTAGGGCTGCGCCAAGAGGGAGATCAAATCATGTGTTGGGCAGCCCCCATACCTCAAGTATATATAGGGGGGGAGGGGCTACGCCCCCACCTAGGGTTCCCTCCCTAGGGGTGGCGGCAGCCCCCAGATCCCATCTGGGAGGCGACCAAGGGGGAGAGAGAGGGGGCGCACCTAGGGTGGGCCTTAGGGCCCATCTACGCCTAGGATTTGCCCCCTCTCCTCTTGAGGGCACCTTGGGCCTTGGTGGGAGGTGCCTCAGCCCACATAAGGGCTGGTCCCTTCCCACTTATGGCCCACGCAAGCCTTCGGGGCTGGTGGCCCCTCCCGGTGGACCCACGGACCCTTCCGGTGGTCCCGGTACATTACCGGTGATGCCCGGAACACTTCCGGTGGCCAAATCCTCACTTCCTATATATCAATCTTTACCTCCGGACCATTTCGGAACTCCTCGTCACGTCCAGGATCTCATCCGGGACTCCGAACAACATTCAGTAACCGCGTACATACTTTCCCTATAACCCTAGCGTCATCGAACCTTAAGTGTGTAGACCCTACGGGCTCGGGAGTCATGCAGACATGGCCGAGACAACTCTCCGGTCAATAACCAACAGCGGGATCTGGATACCCATGTTGGCTCCCACATGCTCCACGATGATCTCATCGTATGAACGACGATGTCAAGGAGTATACAATTCCCTTTGTCTACCGATATAGTACTTGCCCGAGATTCGATCATCGGTATCCCGATACCTTGTTCAATCTCGTTACTGGCAAGTCTCTTTACTCATTCCGTAACACATCATCCCGTGATCAACTCCTTGGTCACATTGTGCACATTATGATGATGTCCTACCGAGTGGGCCCAGAGATACCTCTCTGTTACACGAAGTGACAAATCCCAGTCTCGATTCGTGCCAACCCAACAGACACTTTCGGAGATACCCATAGTGCACCTTTATAGCCACCCAGTTACGTTGTGATGTTCGGTACACCCAAAGCATTCCTACGGTATCCGGGAGTTGCACAGTCTCATGGTCTAAGGAAATGATACTTGACATTAGAAAAGCTTTAGCATACGAACTACACGATCTTGTGCTAGGCTTAGGATTGGGTCTTGTTCATCACATCATTCTCCTAATGATGTGATTCCGTTATCAACGACATCCAATGTCCATGGTCAGGAAACCGCAACCATCTATAGATCAACGAGCCAGTCAACTAGAGGCTCACTAGGGACATGGTGTTTGTCTATGTATCCACACATGTATCTGAGTTTCCTATCAATACAATTCTAGCATGGATAATAGAAAATTATCATGAACAAGGAAATATAATAATAACCAATTTATTATTGCCTCTAGGGCATATTTCCAACAGTCTCCCACTTGCACTAGAGTCAATAATCTAGTTCACATTGACATGTGATTAACACTCACAGGTCACATCGCCATGTGACCCACATCCAAAGAGTTTACTAGAGTCAATAATCTAGTTCACATCACTATGTGATTAACACTCAATGAGTTCTGGGTTTGATCATGTTATGCTTGTGAGAGAGGTTGTAGTCAACGGGTCTGCAATATTCAGATCCCTATGTATTTCGCAAAACCTTATGTCATATCGTAGATGCTGCTACCACGTTCCACTTGGAGATATTCCAAATTGTTGCTCCATTATATGTATCCGGTATCTCTACTCAGAGCTATCCGGATAGGTGTTAAGCTTGCATCGACGTAACTCTTTACGTCGAACTCTTTATCACCTCCATAACCGAGAAACATTTCCTTATTCCTCTAAGGATAATTTTGACCGCTATCTCGTGATCCATTCCTAGATCACCTTTGTACCCTCTTTCCAGACATGTGGCAAGGCACACATCATGACAAAAGCATAGGGGACGACCTTCGTCCTTCCTCTTTCTTTTGTCGTGGTCAATCTTTGAGTCTTACTCAACTTCACACCTTACAACTCAGGTAAGAATCCCTTCTTTGACTGATCTATTTTGAACTCCTTCAAAATCATGTCAAGGTGTGCGTTCTTTGAAAGTATCATCGGGCGTCTTGATTTATCTCTATAGATCTTGATGCCCAATATGTAAGCAGCTTTATCCAGGTCTTCCTTTGAAAATCACTCTTCAAACAACCGTTTATGCTTTCCAGAAATTCTACATCATTTTGGATCAACAATATGTCATCCACATATACTTATCAGAAATGTTTGTAGCGCTCCCACTCACTTTCTTGTAAATACAAGTTTCTAGCAAACAATGTATAAACCTAACAGCTTTGATCACTCTATCAAAGCATATATTCCGACTCCGAGATGCTTGCTCTAGTCCATAGACAGATCGCTGGAGCTAGCATACCTTTTAGCATCCTTAGGATCGACAAAACCTTTGATTGTATCACATACAAAATTTTCTTACTTGGTAAGAAAACTTGTTTTGACATCCATCTGTCAGATTTCATAATCGAAAAATACAGCTCATGCTAACATGATTCCGACGGACTTAAACATCGCTACGGGTGAGAAAATCTCATCGTAGTCAACTCCTTGAACTTGTGAAAAGACTCTTTGCCACAAGTCGAGCTTCATAGACGGTAACATTACCGTCCACATCCATCTTCTTCTTAAAGATCCCTTTATCTCAATGGCTTGCCGATCATCGGGCAAGTCCACCAAAGTCCATACTTTGTTCTGATACATGGATCCTATCTTGGATTTCATGGCTTCTAACCATTTGTTGGAATACGGGCCCAGCATTGCTTCTCCATAGCTCGTTGGTTCATTGTTGTCTAACAACATGATATCTAAGACAGGATTACCGTACCACTCAGGAGTAGTACATATCCTTGTCGACCTATGAGGTTCGATAGCAACTTGACCCGGAGCTTCATGATCACTATCATTAACTTCCTCTTCAACAGACGTAGGCGCCACAGAAAACATCTTTCTGTGTTGCATCACTCTCTGGTTGAAGTAAAGGTTCGACAACCTCATCAAGTTCTATCTTCCTCCGACTCAATTCTTTCGAGAGAAACTCCTTCTCGAGAAAGGACCCGTTCTTAGCGACAAACACTTTGCCCTCGGATCTGAGATAGATGGTATACCCAACTATTACCTTTGGGTATCCTATGAAGATGTATTTGTCCGCTTTGGGTTCGAGCTTTTTCGGCTGAAGCCTTAAGCATCGCAGCACCAAATATTTAGAAATGACAACTTTGGTTTCTTGCCAAACCAATGTTCATACGACGTCGTCTCAACGGATTTAGATGGTGTCCTATCTAAAGTGAATGCAGCTGTCTCTAACGCATAACCTCAAAATGAAAATGGTAGATCGGTAAGAGACATCATAGATCGCACCATACCTCATAAGGTTCGATTACGATGTCCAGACACACCATTACCCTGTGGTGTTCCAGGTGTCTTCAACTGTGAAACAATTCCACAATGTCTTAAGTGATTGCCAAACTCATAACTCAGAAATTCTCATCGATCAGATCGTAGGAATGTGATCTTCTTGTTATGATGGTTCTTAACTTCACTCTAAAATCGCTTGAACTTTTCAAATGTTTCAGACTTGTGCTTCATTAAGTAAATATACCTATATCTACTCAAATCGTCAGTGAAGATGAGAAAATAGTGATATCCACCGCATGCTTCAATTCTCATTGGATCACACGCATCAGCATGTATGATTTCCAACAAGTCACTTGCCCGTTTCATTGTACTTGAAAATGGGGTCTTAGTCATCCTGCCCATGAGGCATGGCTCGCATGTGTCAAGCGATTCAAAATCAAGTGACTCCAAACATCCATCGACATGGAGTTTCTTCATGCATCTTACGCCAATATGACCTAAGCGACAGCGCCACAAGAAAGTGGTACTATCATTATTAACTCTACATCTTTTGGTGTGAACATGTGTATTACCACGACCGAGATTCAATGAACCATTCAGATAGGGTGCATGACCATGAAAGGTATTATTCATGTAAACAGAATAACCATTATTCTCTAACTTAAGTGAATAACCATATTGCAATGAACATGATCTAATCATATTCATGCTCAACGTAGACACCTGATAACATTTATCTAGGTTCAATACTAATCCCGAAGGCAGATGGAGCGTGCCATGGTGATCTCATCAACTTTGGAAACACTTCCAACACACATCATCACCTCGCCTTAGCCAGTTTCTTTTTAGCCCGTAGTTTTTGCTTCAAGTCACCAATAATAGCAACTGAATCGGTGTCCAATAAGCAGGTGCTACCAGGAGTACTAGTAAGGTACACATTAATAACACATATATACTTTGTTGAAGTTGCCAGCCTTCTTATCTACCATGCATTTGGGGTAGTTCTGCTACCAGTGACCGTTCCCCTTACAATAGAAGCACTTAGTCTCGGGTTTGGGTTCAACCTTGGGTTCCTTCACTGGAGCGGCAACTGGTTTGCCATTCATGAAGTTTCCCTTCTAGCCCTTGCCCTTCTTGAAACCAGTGGTCTTGTTAAACCATCAACACTTGATGCTCCTTCTTGATTTCTACCTTTTGCGGTCTTAAGCACCGCGAACAGCTCCAGGATCATCTCCATCCCTTGCATGTCATAGTTCATCACGAAGATCTAGTAGCTTAGTGATAGTGACTAGAGAACTCTATCAATCACTATCTTATCTGGAAGTTTAACTCCCACTTGATTCAAGTGATTGTAGCACCCAGACATTCTGAGCACATGCTCACTAGCTGAGCTATTCTCCTCCATTTTGTACGCAAAGAACTTGTCAGAGGTCTCATACCTCTCAACACGGGCATGAGCCTGAAATCCCAATTTCAGCTCTTGGAACATCTCATATGTTCTATGGCGCTCAAAACATCGATGGAATCCCGATTCTAAGCCGTAAAGTACGGTGCACTTAACTATCAAGTAGTCATCAGGACGTATCTGTCAGATGTTCATAATATCCACAAACGACGCTGGAGGGGTTGGCACACCGAGCGGTGCATCAAAGACATAAGCCTTCTGTGTAGCAGTGAGGACACTCCTCAGGCAACGTACCTAGTCCGCATCATTGCTTACAATATCTTTCAACTTAATCTTTCTCTAGGAACGTATTGAAACAGGGAGCTACAACGCGAGCCATTGATCTACAACCCTTTTTGCAAAGACAACTTAGACTATTGTTCATGATAAATAAGTTCATCTAATCAAATTATATAATGAACTCCCACTCAAATAGACATCCCTCTAGTCATCTAAGTGATACATGATCTGAGTCAACTAGGCCGTGTCCGATCATCATGTGAGACGGACCAGTCATCATCGGTGAACATCTTCATGTTGATCGTATCTTCTATATGACTCATGTTCGACCTTTCAGTCTTCCGTGTTCCGAGGCCATGTCTATACATGCTAGGCTCGTCAAGTCAACCTAAGTGTATTGCTTGTGTAAATCTGGCTTACACCCGTTGTATGCGAACGTTAGAACCTATCACATCCGATCATCACGTGGTGCTTCGGAACAACGGACCTTAGCAACGGTGCACAGTTAGGGGGAACACAATTCTTGAAATTATTGCGAGGGATCATCTTATTTAAGCTACCATCGTTCTAGGCAAATAAGATGTAAAAACATGATAAACATCACATGCAATCAAATAGTGACATGATATGGCCAATATCATTTTGCTCCTTTTGATCTCCATCTTTGGGGCGACATGATCATCATCGTCACCGGCATGACACCATGATCTCCATCATCATGATATCCATCATCGTGTCTTCATGAAGTTGTCTCGTCAACTATTACTTCTACTACTATGGCTAACACTTTAGCAATAAAGTAAAGTAATTACATGACGTTTATGTTGACACGCGGGTCATAAATAAATTAAGACAACTCCTATGGCTCCTGCCGGTTGTCATACTCATCGACATGCAAGTCGTGATTCCTATTACAAGAACATGATCAATCTCATACATCACATATATCATTCATCACATCCTTTTGGCCATATCACATCACACGGCATATGCTGCAAAAACAAGTTAGACGTCCTCTAATTGTTGTTGCAAATTTTTACGTGGCTGCTATAGGTTTCTTAGCAAGAACATTTCTTACCTACGCCAAAACCACAACATGATATGCCAATTTCTATTTACCCTTCATAAGGACCCTTTTCATCGAATCCGATCCGACTAAAGTGGGAGAGACATACACCCGCTAGACACCTTATGCAACTAGTGCATGTCAGTCGATGGAACCTGTCTCACATAAGAGTACGTGTAAGGTCGGTCCGGGCCGCTTCATCCCATGATGCCGCTGAATCAAGATAAGACCAGTAACAGCAAGTAAATTGACAAAATCGACGCCCACAACAACTTGTGTTCTACTCGTGCATAGAAACTACGCATAAACCTGGCTCTGATACCACTATTGGGGAAAAAAGCAGAAATCAAAAAAATTCTACGCATCACCAAGATCAATCTATGGAGTAATCTAGCAATGAGGGGAAGGGGAGTGCATCTACATACCCTTGCAGATCGCTAAGCGGAAGCATTGCAAGAACGCGGATGAGGTAGTCGTACTCATGGCGATTCAGATCGTGGTCGATTCCGATCTAAGCGCCGAACAACGGCGCCTCCGCGTTCAACACACGTGCAGCCCGGTGACGTCTCCCATGCCTTGATCCAGCAAGGAGAGAGGGAGAGGTTGGGGAAGACTCCGTCCAGCAGCAGCACAACGGCGTGGTGGTGGTGGAGGAGCGCGGTACTCCAGCAGGGTTTCACCAAGCACTACAAGAGACGAGGAGGGAGAGAGGTAGGGCTGCGCCAAGAGGGAGATCAAATCATGTGTTGGGCAGCCCCCATACCTCAAGTATATATAGGGGGAGGGGAGGGGCTGCTCCCCCACCTAGGGTTCCCTCCCTAGGGGTGGCAGCAGCCCCCAGATCCCATCTGGGAGGCAGCCAACGGGGAGAGAGAGGGGGCGCACCTAGGGTGGGCCTTAGGGCCCATTTGCGCCTAGGGTTTGCCCCCTCTCCTCTTGAGGGCGCCTTGGGCCTTGTTGGGAGGCGCCCCAGCCCACATAGGGGCTGGTCCCTTCCCACTTATGGCCCACGCAAGCCTCCGGGGCTGGTGGCCCCACCCAGTGGACCCCCGGACCCTTCTGGTGGTCCCGATACATTATCGATGATGCCCGGAACACTTCCGGTGGCCAAATCCTCACTTCCTATATATCAATCTTTACCTCTGTACCATTCCGGAACTCCTCGTGACGTCCGGGATCTCATCAGGGACTCCGAAAAACATTCGGTAACCGCATACATACTTTCCCTATAACCCTAGTGTCATCGAACCTTAAGTGTGTAGACCCTACGGGCTCGGGAGTCATGCAGACATGGCCGAGACAACTCTCCGGTCAATAACCAACAGCGGGATCTGGATACCCATGTTGGCTCCCACATGCTCCACGATGATCTCATCGGATGAACCATGATGTCAAGGAGTATACAATTCCCTTTGTCTACCGGTATAGTACTTACCGAGATTCGATCTTCGGTATCCCGATACCTTGTTCAATCTCGTAACCGCAAGTCTCTTTACTTGTTCTGTAACGCATCATCCCGTGATCAACTCCTTGGTCACATTGTGCACATTATGATGATGTCCTACCGAGTGGGCCCAGAGATACCTCTCTGTTACACGGAGTGACAAATCCCAGTCTTGATTCGTGCCAACCCAACAGACACTTTCGGAGATATCCGTAGTGCACCTTTATAGCCACCCAGTTACGTTGTGATGTTTGGTACACCCAAAGCATTCCTACAGTATGCGGGAGTTGCACAATCTCATGGTCTAAGGAAATGATACTTGACATTAGAAAAGCTTTAGCATACGAACTACACGATCTTGTGCTAGGCTTAGGATTGGGTCTTGTTCATCACATCATTCTCCTAATGATGTGATCTCGTTATCAACAACATCCAATGTCCATGGTCAGGAAACCGCAACCATCTATAGATCAACGAGCCAGTCAACTAGAGGCTCACTAGGGACATGGTGTTTGTCTATGTATCCACACATGTATCTGAGTTTCCTATCAATACAATTCTAGCATGGATAATAGAAAATTATCATGAACAAGGAAATATAATAATAACCAATTTATTATTGCCTCTAGGGCATATTTCCAACACGAACTTGTGATGGTGAAGAATAAAAGCGACAGACTACATAATAAAGGTTTCTATCACAAGGGGCAATGCAACATGACGTTCTTTTGCACTAAGGGGTTGAGCATACAAACAAATATCCTCTGCTTCCCTCTGTGATGGGCCTATCTTTTACTTTTATGTATTTACTTTTATGAAAAGAGTCAAAGTTTTCCTTCTATTCCTTTTTTATTTTTCTCCTTTGGGAAGCATCATGTGATGAGGAAAGATCTAGGGACATATGTCCAATTGAATATCGATAGCATGAGTTATTATTGTTGACATCACCCTTGAGGTGAATACATTGGGAGGTGAAACTACAAGCCCCTATCTTTCTATGTGTCCGGTTGAAACATTTTGCTCATGTGTACACGGTGAGTGTTAGCAATCATAGAAGACTATATGATGGTTGAGTATGTGGACTTGCCTAAAGGCTCCAATACGTGACCCTTCCTGAAAAGATGATGAATTGTAGTTGCAAAGTTGACTGAGAACATAGTTTGTTGGTTTTTAATAGAGTTTTTTGCTATATACTTCAATAGTGTGATGAATTATCACTTATTCATGAGAAGTCTATGATAAAGTTTTATGTTTAAATTTTGTTGGTGTTATAATAATGAACATGATGCTTCTATGTCCGTATTTTGTTTTTATCGACACCTCCCTCTCTCTCTCTGTAAGCATGTGGACATGTTTTTCGATTTCGGTTTTAGCTTGAGGACAAGCGAGATCTAAGCTTGGGGGAGTTGATTAGTCCATTTTGCATCATGTTTTATTACTGTTATTTATGATGTTTTATCCATAATAATGCTTTTTGGAGTAATTCTAATGCCTTTATATCATAATATGCAAGGTACACACAAAGAGGGAGAATTCCGGCAGCTGGAAATCTGGACCTGGAAAAGCTACGTCAGGCCACCTATTATGCACAACTCCAAACAGGCTGAAACTTCACGGAGACTTTTTATCAAATATATGAAGAATATTGGAGCAAATAACTACCAGAGGGGGCCCACCAGGTGGGTACAACCCACCTGGGAGCGCCAGGGATCCCAGGCGCGCCCTGGTGGGTTGCGCTCACCTAGTCCCACCTCCGGTGCCCAACTTCTGGTATATAAGTCATTTTGACCCAGAAAAAAATAAAGAGAGGACTTTCGGGATAGAGCGCCACCGTCTTGAGACGGAACTTGGACAGGAGCACTTTTGCCCTCCGGCGGAGCGGTTCCGTCGGGGGAACTTCCCTCCCGGAGGTGGAAATCATCGTCATCATCATCACCAACAACTCTTCCTTCTTGGGGAGGGCAATCTCCATCAACATCTTCAATAGCACCATCTCCTCTCAAACCCTAGTTCATCTCTTGTGTTCAATCTTGTTACCGGAACTACAGATTGGTGCTTGTGGGCGAATAGTAGTGTTGATTATATCTTGTAGTTGATTCCTACATGGTTTATTTGGTGGAACATTATATGTTCGGATACAATATGCTATTTAATACCCCTCTGATCTTGAGCATGATTATTGTTTGTGAGTAGTTAGTTTTGTTCTTGAGGTCACGGGAGAAATCATGTTGCAATTAATCATGTGAACTTGATATGTGTTCGATATTTTGATAGTATGTATGTTGTGATTCCCTCAGTAGTGTCATGTGAACGTCGACGACATGACACTTCACCATGTTGGGGCCTAAGGGAATGCATTGTGGAGTAGAAATTAGATGATGGGTTGCGAGAGTGACAGAAGCTTAAACCCTAGTTTATGCGCTATTCCGTAAGGGACCGATTGGATCCAAAAGTTTAATGCTATGGTTAGAATTTATTCTTAATACTTTTCTCGTAGTTGCGAATGCTTGCGGGAGGGTTAATCATAGTAGGAAGTTTTTTCAAGTAAGAACAACACCTAAGCACTGGTCCACCCACATATCAAATTATCAAAGTAGCGAACACAAATCGAACCAACATGGTGAAAGTGACTAGATGAAATTCCCGTGTACCCTCAAGAACGCTCTGCTTATCATAAGAGACGGTTTTGGTCTGTCATTTGCCTCAAAAGGATTGGGATACCTTGCTACACTTTTGTTACTACTATCTTTACTTGCTCGTTACAAATTATCTTGCTATCAAACTACTCTGCTACTTACAATTGCAGACATTACCTTGCTGAAAACCACTTGTCATTTCCTTCTGCTCCTCGTTGGGTTCGACACTCTTACTTATCGAAAAGAGCTACAATTGATTCCCTATACTTGTGGGTCATTAGTAAGGAGGCACTTCCTTGCGTGCAAAGATATAGCTGGTGGGTCCCAGCTGTTAGGGTGAGAATCACATTTTTTGCCCATAATATGGACGCACTTCCTTGCGTGCGAAGATGTAGATAGTGGGTCCCAGCAGTCAGGGAGGAAACTTTTTTTACGAAATACAGTGGCCCGTCCGGTGGGTCCCTGCTGTCAAGTGGGGGAATCATTAATTTGTGCGTAATATGGAGGCACTTCCTTGTTGCAGTCGTGGACCTAGCTGTCAGCCTCTCCACGTACAGTACTCTTCCGATGGAAGTCGTTCCTTGAGCACATTGACCACGCTGCGCCGAGAGCACCAAGGTTGTGGACGACGGCGAGGCCTAGGAAGGGGACAACATGGAGTCGGGGAAGACGCGGCAGTGGATGCCCACTGTCGGTGTCAAAACTGACGGATCTCGGGTAGGGGCTCCCGAACTGTGCGTCTAAGGCGGATGGTAATAGGAGGCAGGGGACATGATGTTTACCCAGGTTCGGGCCCTCTTGATGGAGGTAATACCCTACGTCCTGCTTGATTGTTCTTGATGATATGAGTATTACAAGAGTTGATCTACCACGAGATCAAAGAGGCTAAACCCTAGAAGCTAGCCTATGGTATGATTGTCTGTCGTCCTACGGACTAAACCCTCCGGTTTATATAGACACCAGAGGGGGCTAGGGTTATAGAAGGTCGGTTACAAAGGAGAAGATATACATATTCGTATTGCCTAGCTTGCCTTCCACGCCAAGTAGAGTCCCATCCGGACACGGGACGAAGTCGTCAATCTTGTATCTTCATAGTCCAACATTTCGGCCAAAGGATATAGTCTGGCTATCCGGAGACCCCCTAATCCAGGACTCCCTCAGTAGCCCCTGAACCAGGCTTCAATGATGATGAGTCCGGTGCACAGTGTTGTCTTCGGCATTGCAAGGCGGGTTCCTCCTCCGAATACACCATGGAAGAGTTCGGATACAAGGATAGTGTCCGACCCTGCAAAATAAGTTCCACATACCACTGTAGAGAGAATAACATTTCCACAAATCTGATCTGTTGACACGTTTTGACAACATGACATCACGCCATGGCCCGGTTATTATTCAAACTGTTTTTCTCAACCAGCTCCGCACATATCGCGAGGCAGTTTTCTTGACACGTCTTGTCAAAGCAAAGATCGTGTTCCCCTTATCACGGGATTCTCATCAATACGGACGTGGGTAACCCAACCACGCCATAAATTACAGTGCCTGGGGAATAAGCGGTTTTGCCAGGCAAGTGGGAAGACACATGGCCTCTTCCGCCCTTATAAAGGGACAAAGATTTACTTTTTTCACCCACGCCTTCTTCCTCCTCGCTTATCCATTCCCAAACACTCAAGCTCTAGCGCCCAAGCTCGCGTTCTTCTTCTCAAAGCACTCCCAGCATGTCCGGAGTAGGAGGCAAGTGGATGGTCTCCTCCGTCACAGAGGAGAACATCAAAAAGTTACGGGAAGCCGGATACCTAGTTGCGGATATCGCGCACCGGCTGCCAAATGCGGGGCAGATCGTCCCAACGCCCGAACCCCATGAGAGGGTAGTTTTTCTTACCCATTTCATCTACGGACTGGGATTTCCTCTCCACCCGTTTGTCCGCGGATCATGTTCTACTATCGGCTGGATTTTCATGATCTGGCCCCCAATTTCATCCTCAACATCTCGGCATTTATCGTCGTGTGTGAGGCCTTCCTCCGCATCAGGCCCCACTTCGGCCTATGGCTGAAAACCTTCAATGTCAAACCAAAGGTGGTGGGTGGCCAGCAAGCAGAGTGCGGAGGCGCCATGGTGGGAAAGATGCCTAATGTCACCTGGCTCGAGGGCACCTATGTGGATACCATAAAGGGGTGGCAATCGGGGTGGTTCTACATCACCGAGCCGCGCAACTCCAACTGGGTGGCGGCCCTCAAATTTCGATCCGGAATCCCCACATGGCTCACCTGCTGGAAAAAGAAGGGTCTGTCCTGGGGTTCTTCAGTAGAGCTGACCGGACTCCAGACCTGCATCCAGAACATGACGAACAAGAAAATCAAGCTTGTCAACATGGTCCAGGTTATGCTCTTCCACCGGATCCTTCCGTGTCAACGACGGGCATTTGTTTTGTGGGAGTTTGACTCGGCCAAGCACCAGACGCTGCGAGAGCTCTGCGACACGACGCACGAGGACGTCTAGAGGGTGCTGTTCAAGAGGGCCAAGATTCCTCCCTCCCTCACCGAGGACCGCGGACTCAGCGCAAAGCGCCGCGCCAATCCGGTAGGCTTTCATACCTCTCAGGGTATTTATTTGCCCCGGTTTAGTTATGTTCTGGATCTAAGCTTCCATGTCGTTAACAGGACTGGATAGAGACAGCGGAGCAGCTTGATTGCCCAGCCCCCCTGCCCGAAGATCCTGCAGACGCTCTTCTAACGAAGATGCTGACTCCGGCACCTTACGAGGTTCCGGCAAAGAAGACCAAGAAGAAGGCCACGGGGACCGGAAAGGGTCTCCGGCGCAAGGTTGTATTGGACTCATCGTCCGATGACTCCGACGCGCACTCCTCCCATGAAAACGAGGAGGAGGAGGAGAAAAGTTCTCCCCCCCCCCCCAGCCGGGGGAGACAAGAAAAGGAAGGCCGACCCATGCGGGGAGGCCAAAGGGTCCAAGAAGGGAAGGACCCTCCCTCCGGACTGTGCCACGACGACCGCTGACAGCGGCGACGAGTGGCTACCCAGGGACAAGCCCCTGGCGAAGTCGTAAGTGTCCGGACACCATAGTACTCCATGGTATGTTTTATTGCACTTCCTCTCCTCATGCCGAACATGATTATGTAGTCCGTCCCGAGCTCATCTCGACGTACCCTCGTCGAGCGGCTCTTTGGACTCGTCGGATATGAACATCGGTTCTCTTCCGACCACTTCCACCCCTCGCCCTACGGACAACGTTGAGGTGTTGTCTGAAAAGGCACCGAGCCAAGGGGAGGTGGTCCTGGGGGCACCTCGCGGCAACTTCCCGGCCCCTGGTACCAAGGGAGCGAGGCTCCTACGGGCTTCGAGTTAGGGCCCCAGCTGGACACTGCGCCGGAACCTTCGATGGTTCCGGACTCCGGCAGGCGGTCCCCCGTCCAGGGGGGCCAACCATCCAACCAGAGGCACCGAACAACCTGCTGGAAGCGCTTCGCGGCGCTTCCATCGAAGAAGAGCACCGCACTATCATGAGTGCGGTGGTCGAGAAGGTTCAGTCCGCCAAAACCGGACTGACCGAAGCTTGCGCCAGCCTCCTAATAGGCTTTGAGGCAAGCGATCAAAATATAAGAAAATATTACCGCATAGATAGTAGCCCTTGATGCTCTGTTCGGCGTTCGCGAAGAAAAGCCGAATAGAGGATCAAATGATGACTCAGGAGTCTAATTGGATTATGTCTATGTGTATGTGCAGGCTTCACTGCTGGCCGCTGCCGCACGTACTTCAGAGGTCTCTGCGCTGGAGCAAGACCTGAAGCGGTCCGAGGACGAGCTCGGCCTTACCAAGAGGCAGCAAAGGTAAGAAATACCCCTGTCTATATAGTTAAAAAGAAGTTCGGGTGTAAAGTAATAGGATCATCATGGATTTGTCAGGGGCCACGACCGAGGTGGCGACCCTGAGGAAGGCGTTGTCCGAGGCCGAAGACAAAGCGGCCAAAGAACGCATTGAACGGGAGAAACAAGAAGCACGAGTAGGCGAGGTGCAGCAAGAGCTCGAGGCTCTCGCCAAAAAGCATGAGTCCTTGGAGCTTGACTCTAATACACGAGAGTCCGAGCTCGCGCAGGCGCTTGAAAGTGTCCGGAGCACCAAGGTCGAAGCCCACAAGGCCCTCTAGGAGATTGACGCGGTGAAGAAGATAGCAGCGGGTAAGGCATTCATTATGCAAAGCAAGCACGTGAAGGAGACTTTCCTTTTTCTTACCCGAGTTCGGAGCTCTCCAGGAGCGTTTGCAGATCTTCCCCGCAGTGTACTAGATGTCGCGGAGTTTTACCGGGCTGAGGAGGGGAGCTCAACAGAGAAGTTGTTCTGGTCTCAGTATACTGGGACCGAACACCCCGTGCCCTTGAGTGACCACCTGAAGCAGTTGGTCGAACTTCACAAGGCGGCCGAACAGGCCATGAGGGGCCTTATAATCTGGATGTGGCCTGGCGAGCCCCTGTCCAGCAGCTACTTCGGTCTGGTGAGGCGGCTTGTGGAAGCCTGCCCACGGCTTGAAGTCATCAAGCGGTTCATCTGCATCGAGGGTGCACGCAGGGCTTTTGCCCGGGAGAAGGTGCACTGGGCGAAGCTGGACGCCGTGAAGCTGGTGAAGGAGGGGCCGCTGGAGGGCAAGGAGCATCGCTGCCCCGAGAATTACTATGAGAGTGTCCTGAAGGGTTCTCGCTTAGTGGCAGATGAGTGTGCCAAGGATGTAATTTTTGAATGAACATACCCATGTGATCCTGTAATATGAAACGAGTTCGTTTGCGCCATGTGACGCTTTCTTAATTTAAAATGTTACCTTCTGTGCGGCCATTTATAAAATATGAGAGTGGCCAGTCGTCGGCTTCTATCCCCATGTAACTAGTATTGGGGTGTTCGGGATAAACCCTAACACTCTTTACCCCAATTTTGGGTCCTTCAAGGGAGGTGTTCAGCGCAACGAACCAGGCAATCGGACTATAATGCTTTATCACTCTCACTTAGCCATAGAAGTCTATGATTTTAAATTTCTGGCGAAGCCCCTGGTATTCGGAGGGCCGAATTTGGGGCACTATACACGCCTAAGCCGGACAAGGCCGACTCCTCGCCCGAAGCGGAAAAAGTCTTTAAGGACTCTAGACCTCTCGAACAGCGACCAGTCTCTCGCCTTATCATGAGAGTCAGTTTTTGGATTTCTCTACTAAGGTGCTCATCTAGAAGAACCGGGACACAACCGCAGTAGTTCTCCCAACGCTACCTTAGCCGATATAGCGGAACTTAAGGTACCAAAGCATGGGAGCCGGGCGACTCAACATTTGACCAAAGACATGATTCGGAGCTGATGCATATAATGCTATAAGTTCGGGGTGCCGCACTGTCGAAAGTGTTCAGACTTCTTGCGCCGTATTATGGGGTAAACGAGGACCCCTGGCGGACTGATCGTACCCGCATGTGCGGGTGCGGATTGTCGTAAATGGACATATAAGAGAAAGAGAAAAACTTAAATAATGCAATGACAGATTAATGATATGCATTGTTATTTAAATGATACGTCGAAGCGTACTTGGTACAAGTAGTGCAATAAGCATAAAGTAGGACAATTTGAAATGTCCTATCTCAGGGCAAGCTATGCATAAATAGTGAAAAGCGGGTATATCAATTATTACTAGAGACCACCTGGCGGTTCCCGTGTTCATCTTAGCTTCTTGCCGCCATGGTTGTTGCTTCCGGAATCTGTCCGACAATCGTACTACCGGAAAGGGCTTCCAGAGAGTTAGGCCCTGAAAGAGAAAAGGAATGTCAAAGGTATACAACCCCTAGTGTGGTTAAGCCACAATGCGGGGCGTGTCCTGATCGTGCCCCCGCCTATGTCCATGGTATTTTCAACGCATAGTTATGTACGCGCGGCACAGATTTCATTGCTTCACTGGGACTGGGACGGGGGCCGAATTGCTAGGCGAGCTCTGGTCGTGCCAGGCGATCCTGTTGCAGCTTGTTTCGGACTTGCTTGAAGGTGTCCGGGGCCGTGGCGCCGAATGAGTGGTCTGCCTGAACAGGTTGTTTTGTTCTTCTACTGCAAGGGCCACAGTGTGCTCTTCCGTACGGAGCGAGCATTCTGTGTTTACATTTACTGTTATGACCCCGCAAGGTCCTGGCATCTTGAGCTTGAGGTATGCGTAATGCGGCACTGCATTGAATTTTGCAAATGTTGTCCATCCGAGCAGTGCATGATAGCCACTGCAAAATGGGACGATGTCGAAGATTAACTCTTTGCTTCGGAAGTTATCCGGTGATCCGAAGACCACTTCCAGTGTGATTGAGCCTGTGCAATGGGCCTCTACACCTGGGATGACGCCTTTAAAGGTGGTTTTTCTGGGTTTGATCCTCGAGGGATCGATACCCATTTTTCACACTGTATCCTGATAAAGCAGGTTCAGGCTGCTGCCGCCGTCCATATGGACCCGAGTGAGGTGAAATCCGTCAATGATGGGGTCTAGGACCAGTGCGGCGGATCCGCCATGACGGATGCTAGTGGGGTGGTCCCTGCGATCGAAGGTGATCGGACAAGCAGACCATGGGTTGAACTTTGGGGCGACGGGCTCCATCGCATAGACGTCCCTTAGTGCACGCTTCCGCTCCCTCTTGGGAATGTGGGTTGCATATATCATGTTCACCGTCTTCACTTGTGGGGGAAACCCCTTCTGTCCTCCTGTGTTCGGCGGCCGGGGCTCCTCCTCATCATCGCTATGCGGCCCCTTGTCCTTGTTCTCGGCATTTAACTTGCAGACCTGCTTGAACACCCAGCATTCTCTGTTGGTGTGATTAGCTGGCTTGTCGGGGGTGCCGTGGATTTGACACAAGCGATCCAGTATGCGATCCAGACTGGATGGAGCCGGAGTATTTCTTTTAAATGGCTTTTTCCGCGGACCAGATCTAGAGCCTCTGAATCCAGCATTGACTGTCGTATCTTCGGTGTTATCGCCGTTATAGCGGCGCTTTGGTCTATTACGACGCTGCCTACCGTTAACATCTTTGGTATCCGAGGTATCCGTATTCCTCGATGTGTTGTTGCTGCGAGCCAGCTAGATATCCTCGCCCGCGCAAAAGTGGGTCATGAGTGTCGTGAGGGCTGCCATAGATTTTGGCTTCTCCTAGCCGAGGTGGCGGGTGAGCCACTCATCGCGGATGTTATGCTTGAATGCCGCTAGGGCCTCTGCGTCCGGACAGTCTACAATTTGATTTTTCTTAGTCAAGAACCGTGTCCAGAATTGTCTGGCCGATTCCCCTGGCTGCTGGGTTATGTGGCTCAAGTCATCAGCATCAGGTGGCCGCACATAAGTGCCCTGGAAGTTGTCAAGAAATGCGTCTTCCAGATCCTCCCAACTACCGACGGAATCTGCTGGCAAGCTATTCAGCCAATGTCGAGCTGGTCCTTTGAGTTTTAGTGGGAGGTACTTGATAGCATGTAGATCATCACCACGAGCCATGTGGATGTGAAGGAGGAAATCCTCAATCCATACAGCTGGATCTGTTGTGCCATCGTATGATTCGATATTTACGGGTTTGAAACCCTCCGGGAATTCATGATTCATAACTTCATCAGTGAAGCATAGGGGGTGTGTGGCACCTCTGTGCCGGGCTATATCCCGACGTAGTTCGTATGAGTCTTGTCTGCTGTATTCGGCCCGGCCAGATTTACTCTTGGTGTATCCGACGCGACGGTCATCGTCCCGTGTGGGCGTACGTGCCCGTGTCCCGTATATTGACCTTGCGATTTTTGCCTTACTGTCCAAGGTGTCTCGTAGGTCCTCTGTGTTGCCCCAGGCCTTAGTATTTTTGACTGAGTGGCAACAAGGTGTGGTCTGAACTTTAGGCTGAAACGCCTCTCTGGCTCGGCCGCATAGTGGCCGGCCAGCCGCATCGTACACTGGTGAATGAGGTTTTAATGCTTCCTCCTCGAGGAGAGGTAGCAACCTGCATTTTGGGTAACTCTTGGACGGGCGCTCGAGTTCATGCACCTCGGCCGCAAGGACTTCGGTCCACCTGTCTGCTAGCAAGTCTTGATCAGCTTGAAGTTGTTGTTGTTTTTTCTTTAGGCTATTTTCAGTGGCCATAAGGCGGTACTTGAAGCGCTCTTGCTCGACGGGGTCCTCAGGCACGATAAACTCGTCGTCGCCGAGGCTCGCCTCGTCTTCGGAGAGAGGCATGTAATTGTCCTCCTCTGGTTCTCCATCTGCTACCTGCTCTGGAGGGCTAGCTTGTTCGTCCTCAAGCACTACACCGTGCTGGAGGGGATTGTTGTTGTCTTTGGTGCTATCCGGAGTGTTATTATCTCCTGTGCCGGTATCACTGCTCTTGTTGTGGCGGGACTTAGAGCGGTGCCGCTGACGTCGGCGCTTGGGTTGCTTCTTGGAGGGGTCATCCTCCGTTGTCTCGTTGCCATTGCCTTCTTTGGGGGTGTCCACCATGTATATATCATATGATGAGATGGCGGTCCAGCGCCCTGAGGGCGGTGGTTCCTGTTCGTCTCCGGCTTCGTCGTCCATACCGTCGAAGTCTTCGGAGTCGAAGTCGAGCATGTCGGTTAAGTCGTCGACAGTGGCTACTAAGTGGGTGGTGGGTGGGCAGCGAATTTCTTTGTCGTCCGCATCCCATTCTAGCCGGACATAGTTCGGCCAAGGTTCTCCCGATAGGGAGAGAGACCTTAATGAGTTTAGCACATCTCCGAAAGGTGAGTGCTAAAAGATATCTGCGGAGGTGAACTCCGTGATCGGCGCCCAGTCGGACTCAACGGGCATGGATGTGAGCGGCTCGGAGTCCGTGGCCAGAGATGAATCTAGTGGTTCGGCGACATGGCTCTCGTAAGGGGTGAAGTCAGTATCCGGCTCTATCGCCACTGAGAGTGCGGCCTCCATGGCGGGGTCCATCCCTCCACTCTCGGATGGCGCGACTTGCTCCGGATTGATGGCCGGAGTAGTTGCGGATGCGATCTCCCGAACATTGTCCGACGATAGAGTTACGTCATGCTCGTCGCGACTGTGCGGCGCGCCTGACATGGGCTCGAATCCGTCGAAGATCAAGTCTCCGCGAATGTCAGCCATGTAGTTCAAGTTTCCAAATCTGACCAGATGGCCAGGGGCGTAGCTCTTGATCCGCTCCAGATGGCCAAGCGAATTGGCCCGTAGTGCGAAGCCGCCGAATACGAAGATCTGTCAGGGGAGGAAAGCCTCACCCTGGACTGCATCGCTAGCGATGATCGAAGGAGCCATCAAGCCTTATGGTGACGACACAGTGGAACTCTCAATGAAAGCACCAATGTCGGTGTCAAAACCGACGGATCTCGGGTAGGGGCTCCCAAACTGTGCGTCTAAGGCAGATGGTAATAGGAGGCAGGGGACACGATGTTTACCCAGGTTCGGGCCCTCTTGATGGAGGTAATACCCTACGTCCTGCTTGATTGTTCTTGATGATATGAGTATTACAAGAGTTGATCTACCACGAGATCAAAGAGGCTAAACCCTAGAAGCTAGCCTATGGTATGATTGTCAATCGTCCTACGGACTAAACGCTCCGGTTTATATAGACACCGGAGGGGGCTAGGGTTACACAAGGTCGGTTACAAAGGATGAGATATACATATCTGTATTGCCTAGCTTGCCTTCCACACCAAGTAGAGTCCCATCTGGACACGGGACAAAGTCTTCAATCTCGTATCTTCATAGTCCAACAGTCTGCCCAAAGGATATAGTCCGGCTATCCGGACACCCCCTAATCAAGGACTCCCTCACCCACGCGGAGAGGAGTATGTCATGGGAAACCACGGCCACCTATGGGACCAACGGTCTCTTGCTGGTTCGGTAGGGGGTGTTGTGTTGCACAAAGAGCAGAAGAGCGTGGGGCAGCACGGCAGAGATCACACGGGTGATTTTACCCAGGTTCGGTCCACCGTGAGGTGTAAAACCCTACTCCTGCTTTAGTGGATTGATGGTGGAAGAAATGTGGTGGAGCGCAGTACACTTGCCCAGCAGGATTGCCTAGGGGCGGCAGTGAATATGCGTGTATGGATGTGTGGGGATTCAACCTTCTAACCCTTTCTACGCTTGCCATGGGCCTTCTTTTATAGGTTAAGGGGTCACCACAATGGCAAAGTCATCATTATGCACTGATAAGATAGCAAACGGTGCTATCATACCTAACTCTGCAGGCTGACAGGGCGCATTAAATGTGCCGCTCAACGTCACATCGTCGCTTGCTCGGCAAGCCTTGCCGGGCTATCTTGCCAACTTCACACCTGCTCGCTTGACACATCGCATGAAGGGTGTGGCTTGTAGGTTTCACCTATAGAAAGAGGTCGCCATGTGGTGAATGGCTGCCACTTAGCCACTTTGCGGCTTGACACCACATCGATTGACGACGTGGGTCGTGGTGGAGTAGTTGAGCGAGGCAGTTTTGCCTCCGCGAGCCCCGGTAGGCCCTGCCGGCACGTCTAGGACCCTCTCTTCCGGGGGCAACCCTGCCCTCGCCGAGCTCACCCGCCCAGCAAGGGAGGCTTTCCTCCTGGTGGTGTCTTGCTTCTCTGGCTTGATCTTGGTCCTCTTGATCTGCATGTTGGTTCTTCGAAGATCTTGGTCTCTTGTGTACTGACTCGGGTTGGTGCCACAATCTTGTTCCTGTGCCTGCGCACAGTCTGGGCAACAGACCCAAGGTTTGTTGCACTGACAGAAGCCCCCGGTCCTTCCCCGAACACGTTGCCGAGCATCATTGGGGTAGGGCTTAATAAGTACGTGGGCAGGGGCATGGAAGAGGCCGGTCTCTTGAGGTATTCTTTGCTTCTTCATTAATCTTGAGCCTTGGCAAATTTCTGATTTCTCCGCATGTCGTGTAAAGTCAATAGTGGTGGGGCAGCCCTTGTAATGGCCCGTGAATGACTTTAATGCATCGGGTAGAAACTACCAATTCACTCTTCCCACCACGCCCTTATCCTTAGCTAGGTATGCCGCATGCATCATGCGGGGTAGGTAACGGAGGCGCGTGGCGCAGGAGAGTGTCAAGGCGAGGATCCGATCTTCTTGAATTGGTGGAGGAGGACGGTGATCGCTCGTTGAGGGAACGGGCCCTCTCCCCGACCTGCCTATAAAAGGAGGGGCGCAGGGAGGGCAGAGTCATTCATCTATGTGCTTATTCTCCACCATCTTCTACTCCCTGCAGGTTATGTCGAAGGGGAGAGCCTGGGCCAGGCCCCAGGCTCCATTCTGAGGTTGGTGACATCGAACGCTTGTGCTAATGATTGGGGAGTGAGCCTGGTCCAAGCCTGGAGAAGACGCGGTGGACAAGCCGCCCATGGCGTGGGATATATCAAGCTTTCCCATTGTGGGGAAAAGCTTGCTTCTTCTGCCATGGTTGGTAGCCCGCCAGGTGACGCAGCTTTTGGCCTCGAGCCTCCACTGCTCGCAGTCCCAGTGGTTAGGTCCTTGGTGCCTTCGAGGCTTGCCCAGGAGGCACGCTGGGGATCGTTGGTAATCCCAGCACTTCCCCTTCCAGAAGTCTTGGGGCTAACATCGACGGGAGGCTCGCCTCCCTGCCTGCCAAGGTGGGGAGCGACGCGCCTTGAGCCCCCTGGCCATCTTGGATGCTCGTCGTCCTTCCGAGGAAGCCGTCGGGCTAGAGTCCTGGCGCTTCTCGGGAGCAACAGTGGTGAGGAGAAAACGAGGGAAGACGAAGAAGGCGGGTGGCGGGGGGTTAGGTCGGAGTACGATGGCGTGGATGCCTTTGCCTCAGACCGGCAACCTGCCGCCTTGTCTTTTCGCTCCTCCCCTCCTCCCCGGCACCATCATCACCAGCCTCTTGGGGTGATAGTCGGGGAGGGATGTTCTCTTGGCGCCTTCACCTCTTCTCCAGCTGTCTTCCGGCTGAGCTTTGGTGGATGACTCCATCGGTGCTTAAGTCGGGGCTTCTTGCTGGCTCTGGAGGTGGTGACCAGAGGGGCGCCGCTCCGCCCTCCGTGACCCTCCTTCGCGGCCTCGCCACTCCCGATCTTGTTAGGTTGCGCCCAGCGGGTCGTGGCCGGACCAGGATGGGCTCCTGCTTGGGTGCCTTTCTTGTCTTTTCCGCCTTCCACCGTAATGCCTGGCAGGAGGGAAAACGAAAAGAGGAGATTACTGGGCACTTATCATTTTCCAATCTTAAACTTGTCGGCACTTGCCAAATTTTAATTCAAATAATGTAATCTCTCGAGTCCATGTGTGTGTTCTGTAAGATTCACACTTGTAATATCAGCATGTTAATGAAAAAGATGATCCTTGCCGGGAACTCGTGCATGTATATGTCCATGCAGAGGCGGGATGCCCCTTTAACTTCAAATAAACGAGTCTTCCCCAGTAGGTTACCTTGCCGGTACCCTTCTTATCTTGCCGGAGGACCAAGCCTACCGGGCAAAATTTAGAGGGACTAGCCCCCCGCCAACCTCTTTTCACCAAAGGCCACTCCGACCATCCTGACCGAAGCAACGTTCGAGTCAAGGATGGGAGCACCTAAGTTTCAAATAGTGGCGAGGTTTTCTTATGCACAAGTTTTCAGCTTATAGAACACTTTATGGACAAGAGGTAGGACTTATCTGTTTGGCTTGCTCGGGATCGCAGTGTTGGTCCATCTTCCCAACTCTTTGTAGAAGCCATGTCCACGGCAGGAACCTGTAACTTCATGCAGATGGGAATGATGCAAAATGCGATCCTATCTACATGCATATGCAAATGCTTATGAAATGCTTATGCAATGCTCTTTGAATGCTCATGTATGCATGCAACTTGGTTGGGGCCCCCCAGCACTTTGTTTATTTCTCTGGTGCTCAGGGTCATCGCCTCGCTTTGTACAAGGGGTTACATGCAACTGAGGAAAGGCATGTACAAAAGGGTGGCTACCGGGCAAGGCCCGACAGCTGCGCCTTACGAGTAGAACTTGTGGAGATGCTTAGTATTCCATGAGTTTTGCAATTTAATGCCATCTCCGGTCTCTATAAAGATTGCGCCAGGTCTGGTGACTCGTACTACCCGGTAAGGGCCTTCCTAGATCGGCTGACTGGACGCACCTAAGGACAAGGTCGCCTTCCTCAAAACACCGGGCATGAACCCTGCGGCTATGATAGCGACGCAGGGCTTGCTGATAGCAAGGTGGTGCTCGATTACCTCCTTGGGAACACCAGGGATATCAGATGGTTGCTAGGCAAACACATCGACATTCACCCGCAGGAAGGCAACAAGCGCGCTTTCCTATTTGTCATCGAGGGTGGCGCTGATAGTGAAAGTACCATCAATGCCAGCTAGCCCTACCAGGACCTTCTTCACTTGGGGTGCAGCGACCTTGGATCTTTTGTTGTTAGAACTCTCTGGCAAGTCATCAACGGGCGCAGCGTACTCCGAAGAGATAGGGTTCCCGGATTCCTTGCCAGCGTCCTGGCTACCCTTCTTCCTTCCTCTGTCCTCCTTGGCGGGAACCGCTGCTGTCATTGCCTCTGCCGTGACAGCGTCCCGGTACATCTTGTCCATGCAAATGAATGCATCCTTCTCATCTGATGGGATGGAAATGACTCCTATCAGCCCAGGCATCTTCAAGGTGTTGTAGGCATAGTGGGATGCCGCCATGCATTTAGCCAGGGTTGGGCGTCCAAGGATCCCATTGTATGGCAAAGGGAGGTCAACCACATCAAACACAATCTTCTCAGTCTGATAGTTCAGCTCTCCCCTAAACGTCACCGGCAGCATGATCTTTCCCTTAGGATAACTCCTATCGGGATTAACTCCTTGAAACGTGTCGGTGGCCTTCAATTCTTCCTCTGCTATCTGAAGTTTGCTGATGACTGCCGGGGAAATCAGATTCAACCCGGCCCCGCCGTCCACCAACATTTTTGTGACCTTCAGGTTGCGAATTGTTGGAGAGCCAACAATGGCAAATATCCTACCGCAGTGGTACGGTCAGGATGATCCTCTTCATCAAAGATGGTGGGCGTGCGTGACCATTTGAGCGACTTCCGGGCTCCTGGTGCTAGTTCCACGGGATTGACCTCACTGTTTGAATTGGCGGTGAGAGGCATGCAGGGATGCACCCCCGTCAATGCACAGGGCTTCAGTAGCCTTCCGAAACTCCTGCTCACTGGTTTCCTCTTCATCCCCTCCATCACTCTCATCATCACAGGCTTCCTTCTCTCTATCTCTGGCGGGTTTTCCTTTGTTCCGGAAGGGCTTGCCGGGGCGATTTGCTTCACCGCCTCGGCCCTTACCGCCAGCGACATTCTGACCCTTTTCCATGTCACACTTCTCATATTCTGCTCTGTGCCTCTTGGCGAGCTGCTCAACCTGATAACACTCTTGAAGGTCGTGGCCCTTGGTCCAATGGATCTTGTAGTACAGCCCATCGCCCTTCCTTGGCAGCCGCGGCCTCCTAGCAGTTAGCGCACACTGCAGCTTCTTTGTCGCGGACTTCAGCCTTAGCCTTCTTACTGGTACTAGGCATACCCGATCCTTCAACAGTCATCACTACCTTATCCTTGCGCTTCTTACTGTTCTTCTTGCCCTTCTTCTGACTGGTGGATTCATCATCATCCTCTAAATCGACGTTGACGCAATCCTCCTCTCCGGGCAACCTCCTTCCCTCCTCCATCCAAGCACACTTGTCTACCAAGGTGTAAAGCTCCTTCACAGTCTTGGGCAACCGCATGTTCATCTTGGAACGGATCCTGCGGTTCCGCACATTGGACTAGAAGGCAACTATTACCGCTGCTGGATGGATATTTGGGATGTTCCTATGGACCTTGCTGAATCTCTGCAAATACTTCCGCGGGGTCTCACCTTCTTTCTGTTGGAGAAGCCGCAAGTCGTTGGGCCTACCTGGCTCTTGAGGGCCGCAGGTGAAGGCGCCAATGAACTCATGGCACAGATCAACTCACGATAAAATGGAGTTCTCCGGCAGGTGCATTAGCCACGACCTCACGTGGGACATGAGAGCCAAAGGGAAGTAGTTGGCAAACACCTTCTCATCTCTTCCCCCGGCAGCCTGAACAGTGATGGTGTAGATGCTCAGAAACTCTGTCGGGTTCAGTCTTTCGTCATACTTCTCGGGTATCTCTGGCTTGAACGTGCGAACGGATGGCTAACGGACATGCCGTAGCTCATGAGTAAAGTCAGGGCACCGAACCTCGAAAGGTAGGTACCCGCCAATACCGAGCGCAGGCTTGTCGATGTCGGGGCCACCACTCCCATCGGTCCGGCGGTGGTCGTCGCGGCGTCGCTCAACGACGACACGCGCGTCTCCCCTCCGCCCATCCTCTAGGGCTCGCCGTTGGCCTAGACGCGCTCGACGGTCGGAAGAGGCCATCGAGACGTTGTTAGGTTCTTGATTCTGCTATGCTCATGTTGGCTGTCGCGGCGGGCGGGGACTGCACGGTGGGGGTGGCCCCTTCCGTTGGGCTAGCAGCTTGAGCCGTTGCCATTGCTTGGGGAGGCCGTGGTGGGCCAGCTCGCTGCGAGCCCCCAGTCTTGGCGAAACCGAGCAGACTTTGGCTGGTAGCACACCGTTCGTCCATCTGCTCCGCCGATGGCGGTAACCTTAGCAGGAGTTGAGCCAGCGCCATGGCCTCCGTAGCTGTACTTGGCATGGGTGACGATGACGTGGGTCGTACCGTCCCTCGGTTCCTGATGGTGCTAGCGGCGACAGTACCATGCCTCCGTTGTTGCGGGTAGGCCACCTGGGCGGCTTGGTGGCGTGGCGATGGTGCTTGAGGGCCAACGGCTCCATCGGACGCAGCAACTGGGTCGAGCCGCCCCGGGGGAGGTGCTCGCGCTGCGGCCGCCCCCGTGGCGGGGACGGTCGAAGGGCGGTGATTCGCCACGGACCGAGCGCCATTACTGCGGTTGTGCCCGTCGGTGAGAGGAAGGGGGATAGATGGAGTAACCCCTTCACCCGTACCTAGCGGAGCATGGCCGTCGAGGTGTTGCCGATGCTGCTCTCCTCCGGTGTCTCCCGCTCCGGTTCCGGCCGCGGGGAAGTGGCGACGATGCCACCTGCTCTGACCATGCCCCCAGCAGCGTTCGCGTCCTCACGCGCCTCCATACCTCCCGCAGCATTGGCAGCTGCGGGTAGTGGAGCCTTCGAGGTGGACGGATGAGCCGAAGCACCGGACTTCTTCTTGGGCACCATGGTTGATGGCGCCATCAAAGATGAAGACAGTGATTAAGATGACGCGTTGCGGACGCTTTTAGGTTCGCTCAAGTGATCCCCCTACCTGGCGTGCCAAAGATGTCATGGGAAACCATGGCCACCTATGGGACCAACAATCCCTTGCTGGTTCGGCAGGGGGGATGTCACATTGCACAAAGAGCAGAAGACCGTGAGGCAGCACGGCAGAGATCACACGGCAGATTTTACCCAGGTTCGGGTCGCCGTGAGGCGTAAAACCCTACTCCTGCTTTGGTGGATTGATGGTGGAAGAAATGTGGTGGAGCGTAGTACACTTGCCCGGCAGGATTTCTAGGGGCGGAAGTGAATACGTGCGTATGGATGTGTGGGGATTCAACCTTCTAACCCTTTCTATGGTTGCCATGGGCCTCTTTTTATAGGTTAAGGGGTCACCACAATGGCAAAGTAGACATTATGCACTAATGAGATACAAACAGTGTTATCACACCTAACTCTGCAGGCTGACAGAGTGCATTAAATGCGTCGCTCAATTTCACATTGTCGCTTGCCCGGCAAGCCTTGCCGGGTTATCTTGCCAGCTTCACACCTGCTCGCTTGACATGTCGCAGGATGGGTGTTGCTTGTAGGCTTCTCCTATAGAAAGAGGCCGCCATGTGGGCTGCCACTTAGCCACTTTGCGGCTTGACACCACATCGATTGACGACGTGGTTCATGGTGGAGTAGTTGGGAGAGGCGGTTTTGCCTCCGCGAGTCCCGGCAGGACCTGCCGGGGCGTCTAGGACCCTCTATTCCAGGGGCGACCCAGCCCTCGCCGAGCTCGTCTGCCCGGCAAGGGAGGCTTTCCTCCTGGTGGTGTCTTTCTTCTCTGGCTTGATCTTGGTCCTCTTGATCCGCATGTTGGTTCTTCAAAGATCTTGGTCTCTTGTATCCTGACTCGGGTTGGTGCCATAATCTTGTTCCCATGCCTACACACAGTCTGGGCAACAGACCCAGGGTTTGTTGCACCGATAGAGTATGAGGGTTGACTGGTTCGGCTGCGGTGTGATGTTGCCATCGCCGCAGAATAACAGGGGTTGTGGTGAGTAGAGGGATGGCCTTGCCAAAGGTTGGAGTAGGGTGGGCGGTGAGGCCTGCGCGGCAGCAGAGCCGTCCACGGGAGGCAGGAGCAGGCAGCACGACTGACACTGGTTTGGGCGGCTGGAGCAAGAAGACCATTGGTTGAAGAAGCACTTCGGCCGTTGAATGGACATCGTACGGTCACTTGAGCTAGAATCGTTCATATTGACTAAGTTGACAAAGCCCTTTGTCCGCGTCAACTTAGTGCCCGTTCGGAGCCCCTCCGCTCACAACTCTGCCATGGAGCGGAGCGGCTGCAGTTCAAATTTCCAGAGAGGTGGAATAGGTGCTCCACCAGATTCGTGGAGCTGGTGGATTACCAAATAGGCCCTTAGTAGGCCCATAAGTCAGGCTCCCACTATGGTGGGTCCCAGCTTGCAGGGGGAGTATTCATTTTTTGTGTGTAATAAGGAGGCACTTCCTTGCATGGGAAGATATACCTGGTGGGTCCGAGCTGTCAGCCAGAGGAATGTTTTTTCGCGAAATATAGAGGCCTTCCGGTGGGTCCCAGCTGTCAGGTGGAGGAATCATTATTTTGCGCGTATAAGGAGGCACTTCCTTGCATGCGGCCATGGACCCAGCTGTCAGCCTCTCCACGTACATTCCTCTTCCGATGGATGTCATTTGTTGACCACGTTGACCACGCCGTCGAGACCACCAAGGCGGTGGACGACGGCGAGGCCCCAAACTGGAACGACCCGGAGAATCCCCACTGTTTTCGCGTAATAAGTGTAACACCCCAGTGTCAGGCTACAGTAATCACCTGTTAATGGTGCCATGTCATCTTGTTACTGTTTCTAATCTTCACTTGATCCAAATCACCATTCAGTTTCAAATCCAATTTAAAGTCAAAAATTCAAATTTGCCAAACATGAAAACTAAAATATTCAAAGTGTGGCAAATAATCTCTGGTTAATTATCATGTTGGAACCAACCTCTTTTGGGATTCCAAAATGCCCCTGGAAATTTATTTAGTGGTCCAACATCATATTAATTGGCATTTTCAATTTCCGAAAAAATCCTTGAACAATTCCGTTGGCTCTAAAACTTTTGTGCAACACCACAATTGAGTGCATGAATTATGTGCCAAGTTTCAATCTTGGGAACATCCATTTTTGTGCTCTAGCTAATTGCAAAACAGAAGAGGAATATAAGAAAAGGGAAAGGACTAAAACAAATAAAAAAAAAAAGCAAACCCCCCCTCCTCGTTGGGCCTCGGCCCAGTTGAC
>NC_041392.1:276722864-276744240 GCF_002162155.2 Triticum dicoccoides | reverse complement strand
TCCCCGCCTGGATCGGGGCAGAGGCCCCGACTCCTTCGTCACGCCGCCGCCGCCCGGCGCCTCCGGCCACCCCCTCGCCAGTGCCCGCCTCCCATCTCCTCTCGCACGGCGCCCGCTCCCCCTCGACCTATACTAGACCGGGGGCTCGATCCCGCGGCGCCCCGAGCCCCGACGCCGCGACATCACCACGACGCATCGCCAGCACCGCCCCGACGTCGCCGCTCGCTCTCGCCGGACCTTGTCATCGGATCACCGCAGCCGTCCCCGACTCCTCCTCGCCAGGACGCCTCCTCCCCGACCCGGCTTCCCCACGCCTCTCGCCGCCCTCGCTTCCCTCCATCGCCGGTGAGGCCCCTGGCCTCCTCTCCCCTTCTCTCCGCCCCCACGCTCGTCGGCGTCTCCCTGTGCAGCCGCCCTGCATCGTCCTCCCGCTCCACCGCATCTGCCTCCCCGCCTCCTCCCAGCGCCACACTGCCCCCTGCCCTACAGCCCCGCTCGCCGCCGCCGCCTGGCCCCAACCGAGCCAGCTCCGGCCGGCCATGTCCGTTCGGCCGCGCCTCGTCGTGGCCTCGGTCGGCCGCCCACGGGCGCCTGCGCCGGGCAGGCCCGTCTCCGCCCACACGCGCATGCGGTTCTGGCCGTCCCTCACCCCTCAGGCGCCACCCACTGCCGCTGTCGGGCACAGCTTCGGCTGGCCGACCTTGCCGCGGCCCCGCCTGCTGGCCGCGCCCTGATCCAGCGCCTGCACCCGCTAGGGCCTGTGTGCCACTGCACGTGGGGCCCGCCCCCAGAATGTTTAAGAAATTTAAACGAAACGAAAATGTATTTTTTTTAAATAATAATAATTAAAATTAATTTAATTAATCGATTAACCTAATTAATCATGTTAATTAACCTGTTAACTAATTAATTAGTTAAACTAATCATGTTAGTTAAATAGGCAGGCAATGATAGGGGGGCCCACCCCCTGTTGACCAGTCAAACGTTGACTGGTCAACTGGGACCCCCTGGCTCACCTGTCAGCCCGGGATACACTTCTGTGTACCCTGTGTTGGGTGCATCTAGCATTTTAGCTTTTAATTTCGAATTAATAATAATTTGAGAATATTGCTTAAATCTTTGAAAAATCACAGAAAATAATCCGTAACTCGGATGAAAAAGTTTTATACATGAAAGTTGCTCAGAACGACGAGATGAATCCGAATACGCCCTCCGTTCGTCTATCACGCGTCTCTAGCATAGCAAACGTCGAACTTTTCCCCTCCGGTTCAACTGTTTGACAGACGTCCGGAACCGGGAAAACTTCCCGGATGTTATCCTCCTTCGCCAGTATCGCCTAGCGCTGTGTTAGAACACCTCTAGCACCGCTTATTGTCTTGTTATGCTTATGCTTGTGTGTATTTACTGTTTCTTCCCCCCTCTTCTTCTCCGGTAGACCTCGAGACCGCTGCTGATGCCCCTGTGATCGACTACGTCGACGACGACCCCTCCTTGCCAGAACAACCAGGCAAGCCCCCACCCTTTGATCATCCCGATATCGCCCATTCCATTCTCTCATGCTTGCATTAGATTTTGCTACCGTTATTGTTTTCTCCTATTCTGATGCATAGCCTTCTTTTGTATCTGCTATTGTACCTTACCTGCTTATCCTAAACTGCTTAGTATAGGTTGGTTAGAGATCCATCAGTGACCCCACCTTGTCCTTGTTGCCCCTGCTTCATCATCGAAGACCCGTTCAACGGGATCGAAGACCAGGCCCCAGCACCGCCCATCACTTCCCCTTAGTTGCTCGACACTATTGGGTACTATCCAGTACCGAGGGTGAGACCTCATCAGTACTTATGATGTTAACCCTGTAGTGTAGCTATTCGGTCGTGGTCATCGAGGGTGATTTCCTCTTTAACCACTTCTGATACGACTCTGTCGTGCGACCTCTCAAGTGTGGACCTCGAGGGTGAATCCTCTTACGTTCACCTTGATGATTACATCAAGTGGAATTCACCGGGGGTGATTCCTCGGGTTTTTCCCCTTAATGTTTAGACACACCGTTACTATGGTTACTATGACTTTACAACTGAACCATGTTACTAAAGACGGGTAGGCCCAGAGGGGTACCCGCGCGAGCTTAATATCGAGTGATGTGGAGTCGGGTTGACCTGGAAGGTGCCCGCGAGATACTTACGAGGTGTCGGAGTAATGGACGGGTAGGCCAACCCAGGCCCAGAACCTTTCAAGACATTGAGGCAGACTGCGCCCCTCGAGACCCCAGGATGAAGAGCTGCCTTCTGAGAGTCGGCGGCGAGGCGGCCGACTGCCCACTCGCGGCCGAGTCCCAGGGACGACTTCAGGATGAGCCGACTCCTGACTGGCGACTTCCAGAGAAGCCGGCCTTGGGGACTCGGCCCGCGACGCCAACAACCCCATGCCCTCATAAAGAGGGACGGGACGGGGAGTGGCCATAGTAAGGTCCACTCCCACCCCTTTTCCAAGGGCAGGCGTGGCTACAGTACGCCGTACCCGCAGAGATCTCCGCGCGGCACGACACTATTGCCATGCCAGCCCTGATGTTAGCCCCAGAGGGCGGAGTCCTGTGCCCACGACAGCCTGCCGGTACGACCCAGGGATGATGGGTCCCACTAGTCGGCGGGCATACGAAAGACGGGGAGAGAGCCACCAGTCGGCCCGGATGGGAGTCGGCCACCAGGAGTCGGCCGGCCCCTCCCACGGGCCCCACGCACCATTAGTCAGACATGACAGGTAGTGGCCATAATGATCGCCCGCCAGACGGCGGAGCTGTCGCCACGACCTCATGACCGAGCCTGCGTCATTAGAGGCACGGCTACAGTAATCTGCAGCCGGCAAGACCCGCCCGCGGCGGACGCGGCCTGTCGGCTCCGTACCGAGCCAGTCGGCGGGGCGCACCAGTCGGCGGGCCCCAGGAGTCGGCGGATAAGACGGCGGCCAGAGAGACTGACGGCTGGGCCCGTGCCCAGCCAGATTACCATTGTACCCCTGGGGGGTAGGCCTATATAAACCCCCCGGGCATCCATGCAAAGGGTTGGAATCCATTAGCACTAGACCAGATCGTATAGGAAGGAGAGAGCTAGCCTTGCCTTCTCCTACCTCCAGGAAACAGCTCAAGGAGCAACCGTGTAAACACTTTGCCATAGTGATCATGCGGAGACCCCGTAGAGCAGCAGTAGGGGTATTATCTCCCCGGAGAGCCCTGAAGTTGGGTAAGATTCGTCGCGTGCATGCCTTCGCCTTATCCCGTTTCCAGGCACTGGCGACTTTCTACTCACCCCCACCATGATAAGCCATTCTTTGGCATATGTCGCACCCAACCCCTGACATTTGGCGCCCACCGTGGGGCCTGGTGCACCGTCGTCCGGAGACCTGCTCGGGACGGGAACCCTTTTCCTCCCTGGCGAGCGCAGCTAGCCCGGCACGCCAGACGGAGTTTGCGCTGACGCGCTGCACGGCGCTGACATCGCCTGCGCAGCCAGCTTTCTTGTCGATCTTGTTGGCGAGGTTCGCCTCTCCGACGAACCTGCATCCAACGCAGGCACGGGCGGCCCCGAGAGCCACCTCGTGGGCCTCCTCGACCAACTCCACGTCGTCGGCGAGCCTACCGTAGACTTGGAGTCTGTAGGCTCCATCGACCCGATGCTAGTCGACTCCGACACCGCGTCGCTCGACGCGTTCCCCACCAACGTGGTGGTCTACGATGAACCTCTCCCTCGTGCGGAGAGCGACGGAAGCACCGTCACCGAGGTGCTCGTCATCGGTCATGACGAGCCTCCCGGTGGAGGAGCGCATGACCCACTTGGCGCGGCGCTGCAAGACCTGACTGCGCCCATTCTGGAAGATGATGACGCGGAGACGTTGGAGGTGCGCCGCCTTCAGCTCGTCGAAGGCGCGAAGAAGCTGGCTAGCATGAGACGCTTGTCAGAAGCCTACCAGCGTGAGATGGATCGCGTTGTGGGTGGCTCGCCAGCCCTAGCTGGGCCCAGCCACCTTGGCGCGGTCCAGCAGCGCGGCATGGCCATCGCCAACCTGTTCGGGGCAAATCGCCCTGTGTACGCCACGCCTGCGGAGAACATTCGAGCCGCCCAGGCGACGGCGGACGAGCTGGACAACTTCGAGGGCAAAGAGCACCACCTGATGACGGAGCGAGTCCAGCGGCTCCTCGACACGGCTGCCGCGCAGAACGAGGCCGGCTGCCGCACGGAGGCGCCACAGCGATAAAACGACGACCCGCCTCCATGCCGAGATCAAGGCGCGACGTCTCGGACGCCGACTGGCGGCGCCCGAGGAAGGAAAGACAAGGATCCGGCTGTCAGCCACAGTCAGACCCACATTACCATAGAGCGCGACCAAGACGGCCGCCCGAGAGTAGTGGAACGACGGGACGACTGTCCGCCTCCTCCTCCTCGCAAGGAAAGGTGAGTCTCCCCGCCGCCTGTTGACCATCCGACTCTCGGCGACCGCCTTAGCCGCCGAGAGGGAGTCGGAGAAAACGACACCCGCCACCGGATCGACCGACTTCACCGATCCCTGGCGCTAAAGGAAGAAGATGAGTTGGGTCCGCCTTGTTTCGGCCCCGCATTCGAGACGAGCCCTTTCCCAAAGGGTTCACGCTCCCAAGAGACACGCCCAAGTACACCGGCTCCGTGAAGACGGAGGACTGGCTGGTTGACTACTCCACGGCCATCAACATAGCGAACGGCAACAAGCGTGTCGCCGTAAAATACGTTCCGCTCATGCTCCAGGGCACGGCCTGGACATGGCTGAACAGCCTGAAGCCCCGCAGCATCAATAGCTGGGTCGACTTCACCGATGCATTCGTCTGCAACTTCACAAGCACGTACAAGCGTCCTCCCAAGCCTCGCCAGCTTTCCTTGTGCATGCAAGGCCCCAACGAGTCGACTCGCGACTACCTCACGCGTTGGGCCGAGCTTCGGAACTCCTGCGAGGGCGTGCACGAGGTATAGGCTATCGAGTACTTCACCGCCGGGTGCAGAGAAAGGCACCCTCCTCAAGCACAAGCTCCTCTGCGACGAGCCAGAAACCCTCGATGAGCTGCTGATCATAGCAGACAAGTATGCCACAGCCGACTCCTCCATGAAGGCGGAGATTCAAGTTAGCGCGACTGGCAAAGTGGCCCCTCAGGCTCCAAGAACTCCGGCAGGAGACGCCAGTCGGCGGCAACAGCAGAACGACCACAAGCGCAAGGCCCCGCAGCCAGCTTCCAGCAGCCGGCAGGTGGCGACAGTTGAAGACCAGCAGCCGGATGGGCAGCCTCCACCCAAGCGACAGAAAGGTGGCAAGCCCAACTGGTTGCCGGCTTTCTCATACGAGTAGACTCTGGATGGTCCTTGCAAGTTCCATAGCGGCGCGAAGCCGTTGAATCACACCACCCGGAGGTGCTACTGGCTCACCAGGATCACCAAATGAGATGGCCTCCTACCTCCCCCGCCTGCTGGGCAGCAGCCTCCGCCTCCGCCCCAGCAGCCGGCTGTCAGGCCAGTCGGCGCAGTACAAGACGAGTACCCTGAAGAGCACGGAGCCTACATGATCTTTACCAGCGTGGCTGATGATCGACACAGCAGGCGGCTGCAGCGACAAGAGGTGAATGCAGTAGCACCAGAGACACTAGAGTTCATGCACTGGTCCAAGAAGCCTATCAGCTGGAGCAGAGCTGATCACCCAGAGGTGATGCCGAGTCCGGGCTCTTATGCCTTGGTCTTGGATGCCACCTTTGCCACGGATAGACGAGCTGCTCGTTTCTCGCGAGTTCTGATAGACGGAGGCAGCAGCATCAACATCCTATACAAAGACACCATGGAGAAGTTAGGAATCAAGCAAAGACAGCTTCAGAACAGCCGGGCTGTGTTCGACGGCATTGTTCCTGGTCTTTCCTGCTCACCAATCGGCAAGATCCTGATGGACGTCCTCTTTGGAGACAAAGATCACTTCCGCCGAGAGTTAGTTTGGTTTGAGCTGGTGGACCTCGAGAGCCCATACCATGCATTACTTGGCCGACCCGCCCTGGCCAAGTTCATGGCGGTCCCCCACTACGCCTACCTCAAAATGAAGATGCCTAGTTCCAGGGGGACTCTGACCATAGCCGGCGACTACCGGAAGTCGTCTGCCTGTGCGGCTGAGAGTAGTCGGCTGGCCGAGTCCCTAGTGATCGCGGCCGAGAAGCGGCTCCTTGACCGGGTTGTGGCAATGGCCGGCAAGCAGCTAGAGGTGTCACCTAACCCAAAGGAGTCGGAGGCTGAGGGTTCGTTCAAGCCGGCCAAAGAGACAAAGAAGATACCCTTGGATCCGAAGCACCCAGAGAGGTACGCTGTCGTAGGCGCAAACCTCGATACCAAATAGGAAGGCAAGCTTGTCGATTTCCTCCATGAGAATCGGGACATCTTCGCATGGTCCCCCAAAGACATGCCAGGTGTACCGATGGAATTCGCTGAGCACAAGTTACATGTCCGATCTGATGCAAAGCCGGTCAGGCAGCCCTTGCGCCGCCTATCAGAAGAAAAGAGAAGAGTTGTCAGAGAAGAGATAGCCCGACTCCTAGCAGCCGGCTTCATTATGGAAGTATTCTTTCCAGAGTGGCTGCCAACCCGGTCCTGGTACTGAAGAAGAACAAGCAGTGGCGAATGTATATTGACTACACAAGCCTCAACAAGGCTTGCCCCAAGGACCCGTTTGCTTTACCAAGAATTGATCAGGTGATAGACTCCACAGCCGAATGCGAGCTGTTGAGCCTTTTGGATGCATATTCAGGATATCACCAGATCAAGCTGAACCCGACTGACAGACTGAAGACCGCCTTCATCACGCTGTTTGGAGCCTTCTGCTACCTCACCATGATGTTCGGCTTGAGGAATGCCGGTGCCACCTTTCAGCGTTGCATGCAGAAGTGCCTCCTCAAGCAACTCGGTAGAAACGCCCACGTCTACGTGGACGATGTGGTGGTGAAGACGGAGAAGCGTTGAATAGTGCTGGAAGACCTCAAGGAGACCTTTGAGAACCTGCGCCGATTCCAGATCAAGCTCAACCCTGAGAAGTGTGTCTTCGGAGTACCAGCCGGCCAACTCCTTGGCTTCCTGGTCTCTGAACGCGGCATAGAGTGCAACCCTGTAAGATCAAGGCCATTGAGAGGATGGAGGTACCCAGCCGACTGCTGGACGTGCAAAAGTTCACCGGCTGCTTGGCGTCCATCAGCCGATTCATCAGTCGGCTGGGCGAGAAAGCTCTCCCCTTATACCAGCTCATGAAGAAGACCACTTTTTTCGAGTGGAACCACAAGGCGGATGAAGCTTTTCTCCAGTTGAAGAAGATGCTGACTACTCCACCCGTTCTGGCGGCTCCGACTCCTAAGGAACCTATGCTCCTGTACATCGCCGCCACCAGCCGGGTAGTCAGCACAGTCATTGTAGTGGAACGCAAGGAGGAAGGCAAGGCACTACCTATCCAGAGATCGGTATATTACCTGAGCAAAGTGTTGTCGACCTCCAAGCAGAACTACCCCCACTACCAGAAGATGTGCTATGGTGTGCACTTTGCCGCCAAGAAATTGAAGCCTTACTTTCAAGAGCATCCAATCACTGTGGTCTGCACGGCCCCACTTGCCGAGATCATCGGAAGCCGAGATGCTTCTGGCCGAGTGGCCAAATGGGCCATAGAGCTGGCTCCCTACACCATCCACTACCAGCCCCGCACCGCCATCAAGTCACAAGCACTGGCCGACTTCCTCGTCGACTGGGCCAAGACCCAGTACCTACCTCCAGCGCCCGACTCCACCCATTGGCGGATGCATTTCGACGGCTCCAAGATGCGCACCGGCTTGGGATCCGGCGTTGTCCTCACTTCTCCTAAAGGCGACAAGCTCAAATACGCACTACAAATCCATTTTGCCGCCTCCAACAACATCGCCGAGTACGAGGCGCTCATTCACGGGCTCCGACTTGCCAAAGAACTTGGCATTCGCCGGATCCTATGTTATGGCGACTCGGACTTAGTGGTCCAGCAGTCGTCTGGCGACTCGGACACCAAAGATGCAAACATGGCGAGTTACCATTTCCTTGTGCAGCAACTCAGTGGATATTTCAAGGGGTGCGAGTTCCTCCATGTGCCAAGAAACGACAACGACCAAGCAGACGCCTTGGCACGAATCGGTTCTACTCGCCAAGCAATACCATCCGGCGTCGCCCTTCAACGCCTCCTCAAGCCATCTGTCAAGCCTTCACCAGAATCAGACTCCATCTTTGTGCCGGCTCCCCCCGAAGAAGTCGGATCCAACTCCAGAGCCCTGGCAGACGGTACGGGGATTTTGGCAGATGGCTCCAAAGCCCCCACAATCGAGGCCGGCGTAGGGACTGCAGAACCCGGCCCGGGGACTGCGGCGGCCGGCCCGAAGACTCCAGAACTCGGCCCAAGGGCTGCGCCAATCGGCCCAGGGACTTCATCAATCCAGCAAGCAGTTGTTGACTCCAGCCCGCCACCTCCCAGCCCAGCCGCCCTCGTCCAAGTCGCAGTTCTGGCAGTCTAAGAAATAGCAGCACCCTCATGGGCCCAGCCCATCCTCAAATTCCTGGTGAGCAAAGAGCTGCCGACTGATGAGACCTTAGCTCGGCAAGTACAACGCCGAGCGGCAGCCTACACCATAGTCAACAGAGAGCTCGTCAGGCGCAGCGTCACTGGTGTCTACCAGCGCTGCGTAGAGCCAGAGCAAGGCCAGGCAATTCTCAAAGACATCCATCAAGGCGAGTGCGGCCACCATGCGGCTTCAAGAGCACTCGTCGCCAAAGCTTTCCGACACGGTTTCTTTTGGCCAACGGCCTTAGAAGAGGCCAAGGAATAGGTCCAAAAATGCAAAGGGTGCCAGAAGTTCCACTCCAATCCGCATCAGCCGGCTTCTGCACTGAAGACCATCCCCATTGCCTGGCCTTTCGCAGTTTGGGGCCTAGACATGGTGGGACCATTTAAGAGGGCACGAGGTGGCTTAACTCACTTACTTGTCGCGGTGGACAAGTTCACCAAGTGGATAGAAGCGAAGCAAATCAAGAAACTGAATGGTCCGACTGTCGTGACTTTCATCTCCGACATCACAATTCGGTACGGCATACCACACAACATCATCACCGACAACGGCACAAATTTTGCCAAAGGCGCCTTGGCCCGTTTCTGTGCGACACAGGGCATCCGACTGGACCTAGCGTCCGTGGCCCATCCACAGTCAAACGGCCAGGTGGAGCGAGCAAACGGCCTCATCTTGTCCGGCATCAAGCCCCGACTGATCGAGCCTCTAGAGCGCTCGGCTGGCTGCTGGCTCGACGAGTTGCCGACCGTCCTCTGGAGTCTGCGCACGACTCCAAACGAGTCAACCGGCTTCACGCCTTTCTTCCTCATCTACGGTGCTGAAGCCGTCATCCCAACGAACATAGAGTTCGATTCCCCACGGGTCACCATGTACACCGAGGAAGAAGCAGAAGAAGCACGACAAGACAGCGTCGACTTGCTGGAAGAGGGCCAGCTGTTGGCACTCAGCCGGTCCAGCATCTACCAGCAGAGCTTGCGCAGATACTACAACAGGAAGGTTAGGCCGAGATCTTTCCAGGAGGGCGACCTCCTGCTCCGACTAATCCAGCGAACAGCCGGCCAGCACAAGCTGTCGGCGCCTTGGGAAGGCCCCTTCATCATCAGCAAAGTGCCGGGCAACGACTCCTACTACCTGATCGACGCTCAGAAGCCCCGGGCATGCAAGAGGGACGACTCCGGCAAAGAGACAGAGCGGCCATGGAATGCAAATCTCCTCCGAAAATTTTATAGTTACACACAGTATGTATCACGCTACCTTTTGTATTAAAAGTACCAAGACTTCAGGCCCCCCGAGAAGAGCTCGGGGACTGTCCTCTTTTATCTATATGATAAGAAATATGCCTTCGAGTATATTACTCTTTGTTATGCCGCTTGGCACCGGGTTCGACTAGTCGGCCTGGGGACTTGTCGTCCTGCGCTATGAAATGCTTCCTGCAGCCGGACAAGTAGTGTGTGGCGTCTAAGCCGTCTCCTGCCAGAAGCCGCAGCTCGCAGAGCGACTGTCTGGTTGGCAGGAGTAAGGAAGAATGGCTAAGGACTCAAAGCATAAACATAGCTTAAGGCCGGCTTCCAGCCTTTTTTCGCAAACCGACCCTTGAATAGTCGGCTTGCCGCCTTCTATCCGACTTGTTAAACAACTCTAAAAACGTCTAAGTACTTGCCTTCCCAAAGTGACCAAGAATTTGATCTAGCTGCAGTCCGCAGAGCGGCTGTCCGACTGACAAAGATGGCAACTGAGGGAAGATGGCAAAGGAAAAAGCCAAAAGAGCAATGAGCAAGAAAAGATAGAAGTCGGATGAATATTTACATAACAAAGGCCCTTGGCCGAATCTTTGAGTAGAATTTCAAAATACACCCCGCGGGTGGAATTGTGTGAATTAACAAGTTCTTCAAAAACTATTAGAACAAATAAAACAAAGACAAGGTGGCAGCCTAGGGGGTGGTAGACGGGTTTGGAGGATCGGAGGAGACGGCGGTGTTGGATGTTGGGGCGGCCGGCTGGGCGGTCTCGGCTTCATCACCTCCGGCGGCAGTCGGCTCGGGCGGGCACGACTCGTTGCTGGAGGCGCGGTCGAGCTGAGGTTGGCCGTCCGCTCCGTCTTCCGGTGCCTCCGTCTCGCTTCCGTCCTCCACCTCGTCTTCCTCCTCGACGCTGGAGCCGATCACCTCTGCCGAGTCCTCGCCGTAGTCGGGGTTCAGCCCAAACCACTCCGGCGGTACCTCCCCGCCGTCTTCAGCCCGCTCGGGGACAAAGGTGCTGGTATCGGTGTAATCGGCGATCGCCGCCGCACGCTTGACAAGGGTGTCTTCCGCGGCTGCCAGCTCCCGCTGGGCCTCTGACCAGAGTGTGGCCAGCCGGTCTAGGTCCAGCCCCGGATACCACGCCTTGACGAATTCCAAGGCTCGGCGTGCTCCGGCCTGGGCCGAGGAACCCTTCCAGGCCTCAAGACGGCCAGCCGCGACCTCCAGCCAGTCGGCAGTCTGACTGGGGGTGTGCGGAGCCTGCACGTCTGGCCACAGGGTGGCGATCGCTTGGGCGCCGACACGTTGAAGCCGGCGCAACATCTGGTGGGCCGGCCGCAGGCGGGCCCCAATGCTCAAAATATGCTCGTCAAGGGTCCAAGGGGCATCACAGTGATCTCCGCGCCATCCGCCCTCCGCTCCTCGCGATCGGCCTCGATAGCTTGAAGGGCGGCCTGCGAGTGGCCGGGGAAGAAGCCTGCCAAGACGGAAAGAATGAAGAATAAGTCAAAAAACCAGGAGTCGGCTTGACCTATAGTCGGCGGCTCGAAGAAGGAAAGCAAAGAAGCTCACCGTCGACGAGGTCCTCGATCTCATGGAAGCCGGAGGCCAGCATTGCCTCCTTGTCAGTCCAGGAGGAGCGCTCGCTCGCGAACTCGGCCAGGAGGGCGGCCTCGGCCTCTTCCGCCTCCTGTTGCGTCTTCTTAAGCAGCTCCTTCTGCTCTGCCAATTGTGCGGCCAGCAGATCACGCTCTGCAGTGAGTTTGCTGCACTCCTCCCCCTTGGCGCGCAACGCGGAGTTGGCTTCGCTCAGCTGCTATTGAAGAGTGGCGTTGGCTGCAGAAGAAAAAGAAGAAAGAAGGCGTTAAGTCATCAATGAAGAAGGTTGCCGGGGAGATCCGGCCGGACTGCTCAGCAGTCGGCCCGAATCTCGGGGACTACAACCCGTGGGTGTGCCAGCGCACCCCCGCAAAGAAGAAAAAAGACTCACTCCGGCTCTCCGACAAGTCGGCGGTCCGCTTGCTCAGCTCTTCAATGTTGCGGTTGAAGGCGGTGACACAAAGGTTGTGATAGTCCTACAACAAGTATTTCAGACAAAGGTTAGTACCCGGAACTCACCAATTGGAGTTCCGGGCCGCCTGCTCAGCAGCCGGCCCAAAACTCGGGGACTACACCCAGTGGGTGCGCTAGCGCGCCCCCACAGAGAGGAACAAGAAAATAGGGACAAAGGAGAAAGCATACCCGGATGGCTGCCCGCGACGCCAGGAGCGCCTTGGTGCAGTTTTGGATGGCGTCGCTATCAGCTCGCAGCTTCGTCTGGACATCCAAAAGCGCCTGGTTCAGCGGGCTCGTGCCGCCACCTCGCACCCACCCAATGGGCGCGGCGCTCGTCGCTTCGGCGTCTGGAATCGTCGAGCTGGCAGTGCTGGTCTCCAAGGGGCGTGGAGCCGAAGTCTCCTTCTTAAGACGGCGGCGCGTTGGCGAGCCAACTTGAAGGAGTAGCCTTGCCACGGCCTCGTCTTTAGTCGGCGGCAAGGGCGGACCCGCCGGCTGTTTGCCTTGTGCGCTCCTAGACGGCAGCGGGGGCGGCTGTGGCGGCGCGACCACGTCTGGCATGGGGGCGTCGCTGCCGCCTCTCTCCATGATTGGGAACTCGCTGCCGGCTTCCCCTGACTGCCCCGTGAACTCCGGGGGCGGCGACGCAGAGTTCAGAGGGGTGACGAACACCGCCGACCGCCGGGGCACGACTTCCTTAGCCGGCCGCTTTGCCCCAGTGGCGGCCTCGGCCGCCTCCAGCTTCTTCAGGGCAGAGGCCTCCGCCTTCTCGGCCTCCGCTTTCTCCCGGCGGGCGGCCTCGTCCTCCTCGCGCTTCTCCTGCGTGTTCCGCTCCATCGCCTCCTGAAGGTCGGCGGCGGGGTCAATCAGCCGAGTGGTGGCAGACGTCTCCACCGACCCCATAACGGAGGCGGCGGCAACCCTCTCAAGAGTGAGGGGAGCCCTGAGGCGAGAAAAGCATATGAAAAACTCAGAAAAGATCAACAAAGAGAAAATAAAGATAAGGGACGGAGGCGCTTACGCAGAGACCAGCGACGGCTTCTTCACTTCCTTGCGGAAGCGGTTGGCTTTCGCAGCCGCCTCTTCCCGCTTGGTCGCGGCGGCCGCTCCCTTGAACTTCTTCGACCGGCCACCAAGCGTACTCAGCCCGGCCCGACGCTTCTTCGCACCGCCTTGAGCGTCCAAGCCGGCAGAGGAACTCGCGCTTGGCTGGCCGGCCTTTGGCTGGCGACGCGGGGCGACTTCTCCCTCGGCCTCATCGTCAGGCCAGTCGGCGAAAGTTGCCGAAGGCCTGGAGCCGCCTGCTTCTCCTCCTCCTCCCTCGGCGTCGGCTTCCATGGCCGCCGCCCCCAAGTCAGGATCGTCGACGTCGCTCTCCGCCCGATCAGGGACAAACTGACGAGCCGGCCCCGCGGTGCTGGCCGAACGAGGGACGAGAGGGTTCTGATTCAAAACAAAAACGATCAGACTTGACAAGTCGGACTCAGCAACAAAAGAAACAGAAGAAGGAAGACGACTTACAATAGGCGGGGGGTTGGCGCACGAATACGGCTCCTTGCCGAACCACCAGTCCATCGAGAGATCGGAGTTTGCGATGTAGTTCACCGTGTTCGCCACCTCCGCATGAGGCATGTCCTTGGAGGACATCCGACCCGGGTCCCGATGACCGCTCATCTGGCAGATCAGGTGAGGTCGGCCTTGGAGTGGGAGGACTCGGCGCGCCACGAAGGCGGCCAGCAAGTTGGCCCTGGTCAAGCCCTCCGACTGCGTCAGCACTCGGAGTCGCGCGACGGTGGCGGCACCAGCGAGAGACAACGTCTTGGCTCGGTGTGACCAGCTGGGGAGCCTTCCAGCCGGCGTGCCGGCTTTGTAAGCCGGCAGGTTAACCCAGTCGCCTTCTGGGGCGACGTTCTTCACATAAAAATAGGACCGCTGCCACATCTTCACCGACTTAATCAGTGCGATTGTCGACCACTGATCTCCGCATCGCGATGAATGCACCGCACTGGGCCGGCACGCCAGCGACATGTGTGCCGAGCTTGGACTGGAAGAACTCACCCCAGAGCTCGATGGTGGGGAGAACGCCGAGGAAGCCTTCGCACAGGGTGGCGAAGGCAGCCAGCAGCACCATCGTGTTCGGAGTAAGGTGGTGCGGCTGGAGCCCGTGGAACTCCAAGAAGGAGCGGAAGAAGCCGCTCGCCGGCAGCCTCAGGCCGCGCATAAGGTGCGAGCGGAATATGACCCGCTCACCCTCCTCCGGCGCTGGCGATATTTCTCCCTCCGGCGCGAGGCGGACCTGCACTAAGTCCCTGCCGGGCAGCCGCCGTGTCTGGCGGAGGATCTCGATGTCGTCGTCGTCAACCTCGGAGCCATCCCACACTCCGGAGCGTACAGTAGGAGGCGCGGCGGCGGAGGAAGAGCTCATCGCTGCGGGCGCGGCGTGGTTCGGAGCAGCAGCGGCGAGAGGAAGAAGAAGCAAGGAGGAGCGAAAGGGAGTGGGGAGAATGGGCGTGCGTGCTTCGCCGTCCCCCTCGCCCCGCCTACTTGTAGGCTCGTGGGCTGAGAAGCCGAGGGGGCGGTCGTGGGATTAACTGCGCCCGGGAATCCACAACCCCCACGATTTACCACACGAAGTTACCACGTGCAATAACCGCGCGGGAACCCCAACCGTCCGCGCGGCCACAACGGATCCGTTCGCATGCCGAGGCGCAGTAGTGGCGGGCCCCGCCTGTAGGCCTGTCCCGTCGCGCGTGTGGGTGAGCAGACTAGCTCAGCCACGTGGCGCCTCACGACGAGTCCACCATGGGCGGCAACCCGGAAGCTTATCAGGCATGCTGCCTGAACTCCGCCGCGATGTTCAAACTTTTTTAGGGGCAAGTCGGCCTTGAGCAAGTCCGACTCCAACCAGTCAGGTTGACAGAGGACGGCTAGCGAGGCCCAGATCCAACCACCAGAGAGAAGAAACTGTTGAGGCTCCTCGACATGTCGCCCTCGGAGCCTCACCAGCTTCGGGGACTACTGTCGGAGTAATGGGCCACGGGTAGGCTAACCCAGGCCTAGAACCTTTCAAGACATTGAGGCAGACTGCGCCCCTCGAGACCCTAGGACAAAGAGCTGCCTTCTCAGAGTCGGCGGCGAGGCGGCCGACTGCCCACTCGTGGCCGAGTCCCAGGGACGACTTCAGGATGAGCCGACTCCTGACTGGCGACTTCCAGAGAAGCCGGCCTTGGGGAGTCGGCCCACGACGCCAACAACCCCCATGCCCTCATAAAGAGGGACGGGACAGGGAGTGGCCATAGTAAGGTCCACTCCCACCCCTTTTCCAAGGGCAGGCGTGGCTACAGTACGCCATACCCACAGAGATCTCCGCGTGGTGCGACACTATTGCCATGTCGGCCCTGACGTCAGCCCCAGAGGGCGGAGTCCTGTGCCCACGACAGCCCGCCGGTACGACCCAGGGATGATGGGTCCCACCAGTCGGTGGGCGTACGAAAGACGGAGAGAGCGCCACCAATCGGCCCGGATGGGAGTCGGCCACCAGGAGTCGGCCGGCCCCTCCCACGGGCCCCACGCACCATTAATCAGACACGACAGGTAGTGGCCACAGTGATCACCCGCCAGACGGCGAAGCTGTCGCCACGACCTCATGACCGAGCCTGCGTCATTAGAGGCATGGCTACAGTAATCTGCAGCCGGTAAGACCCGCCCGCGGCGGACGCGGCCTGTTGGCTCCGTACCGAGCCAATTGGCAGGGCCGACCAGTCGGCGGGCCCCAGGAGTCGACGGATAAGACGGCGGCCAGAGAGACTGACAGCTGGGCCCGCGCCCAGCTGTATTACCATTGTACCCCTGGGGGGTAGGCCTATATAACCCCCCCCCTAGGGCATCCATGCAAAGGGTTGGAATCCATTAGCACTAGAGCAGATCGTATAGGAAGGAGAGAGCTAGCCTTGCCTTCTCCTACCTCCAGGAAACAGCTCGGGGAGCAACCGTGTAAACACTTTTCCATAGTGATCATGCGGAGACCCCGTAGAGCAGCAGTAGGGGTATTATCTCCCCGGAGAGCCCCGAAGCTGGGTAAGATTCGCCGGCGTGCATGCCTTCGCCTTATCCCGTTTCCAGGCACCAGCGACGTTCTACTCGCCCCCACCATGATAAGCCATCCTTTGGCATATGTCGCACCCAACCCCCGACACGAGGCGTGGCCGGGCATTCTTAGCCCTTGTCGCAAGTACTCGAGACGGGGCGACGGGGTCACATTGATCGTGAGTCTCTGCTCCTTACCGCGTGTTCCTAATCCACTATGATTTGGATATTTGATCTGAGGGGCCTCTGGCCTGATAGCACTAACCATCACGTGGGCATAGTATGGGCGTTTTGCATCGTATACATCAGCCGAAGCTTAATAAACGTCAGCGACTGAGCGGCGCACGCCGGGTTGGACTGGTAAGCACCTACCTTGTTGAAGGAGGTAGCTAGGTCTGCTCACCGGCCGCGTACGCAATGTGTAGGAGTTCCCGGGGAGATGGCCCATGACCCCTGGGGGCATAGGTTTAGTCCAGCGTGCTGGCCTCTCTATTAAGCCTAGGTCGGGTTGCGGCGTATTGTTTGGCCGAGGCCGGGCATGACCCAGGAAAGTGTGTCCGGCCGGAGTTAATCGAGCGTGGTGGGTAAGTTGGTGGACCCCTGCAGGGAAGAAAACATCTATCGATAGCCTATCATACGATAACGGACACTTGGAGTTGTATCCCGATCGATACAACTAGAACTGGATACTTGTGATGAGAACTGGATGGTGATGAGAATTGGTTTGTGATGATAACTGGATAGTATGGCTCTGGGATTGCTTTCTCGCAGGGAGTCGAGAAAGGATCTCTGGCCGAGGTTGATAACACTACTACTACCTTACTTATGCTACTCTACTCCTTCATGTTGCTGCAAGATGGTGGTTTCCAGAAGATGCTAGTCTTCGATAGGACTAGGCCTTCTCTCTATCCTGGCATTTCTGCATCGCAGTCCACATATACAGCCTTCCTTTCATAATGTTGCATATGTAGTGTAGATCATTGCTTGCAAGTACTTTGGATGAGTACTCACGGTTGCTTTGTTCCCCCTTTTCCCCCTTTCTTCTCCTTTCCGGTTGATGCAACCAGATGTCGGAGCCCAGGAGCCAGATGCCACCGCCGATGCTTACTACTACATGGAGGCCGCCGATGACCAGGAGTAGTTAGGAGGCTCCCAGGCAGGAGGCCTTGCCTTTTCGATCGTTGCTGCTTTTGTGCTAGCCTTCTTAAGGCAAACTTGTCTAACTTATGTCTGTACTCAGATATTGTTGCTTCCGCTGACTCTTGTGTTTTCGAGCTTATGTATTCGAGCCCTCGAGGCCCCTGGCTTGTAATATAAAGCTTGTATTGTTTTAATTTGTGTCTAGAGTTGTGTTGTGATATCTTCCCGTGAGTCCTTGATCTTGATCGTACACATTTGCATGCATGATTAGTGTATGATTGAATCGAGGGCGTCACAAGTTGGTATCAGAGCCGACTTCCTATAGGATGCCCCCTTTCCACCTCCTTGGCCGAAGTTGAGTCTAGAAACCAAAAACCATTTTTATTAACTTGGTTGTGTGTCTTACGGGCCCACGTCGCCAATTGGGTGGTATTAAGATCTTTTATTCCTCGTATATACTCTGGGACTCCGATCTCTCTTCTTTTTTCAGGTTAAATGATTTTACTAACTCGAACGTTAGGATCTCGTGATCACATCCGCCCGGAGAGCCCCTCATTTCAGATGATCGATTGTTGCATCAGAAGACTCCAAAGATACTCTACGATTTTCTCTCGAGACTTTGTGCCTGTTGCCTTTGCAATTCCCTACCACCGAAATATCCTTATGGATAACTACACACACTTACCAATCTTACATTCTACCCCATTGATCTTGTTATTACCACATGCCCTGAACTGCTCTCCTTTGTTCTGATAATCCTTTGAGCTTACTGCCTTTCAGTTCCTTGTCACCTGAATACCCCTATGGATAACTTTATACACTTATCGAGTATCCGCTCAGCCCCAGTTGATTCACGTATTTCACCAAAGTCTTCGAAATACCATTCGATCTTCTGAAAGTCCTTAGTAGCCTATTGCTCTTGTTCTTCTTTACCTACTTGCATTATGGTTAAGTCCATATGTCCTGCAATGTTCCTTGAAATCCTTTGCGATTGTCGTCCTTACCCTATTCATTCATCATGTGCATGAATGCACGCAATCATCAGTTGTTCCTTGTAAATTGTCCTTCCAGCTCAGATGTCATTCTAGACATGAGCTGGTTCTCAGTAAATCAAACCTTGATTGATTGCCCATCTAATCCTATTCTACTTACTCACACTTACTCACACTTAATCAGAGCATCTGATTTTGATACACCGATCTGGATATCAAAATTCCTTGTTACTTAAACTTTGAATTAGATAGTTGTTTCTGTAATATGATGCCTTTGCATTCTTTCCTTCTTCTTGTTGAGGACTGATACTCACATCAGATCCTTTGAGGATCGCCGAATCCTTTGTTGGATTATTATCCGGCTATGTCCTTCATATTCTAAATCTCGTGTGCTCTTCCCCTGATACATATTGCCTTCGGTAAATTGTATCCTCTCCTTTTGTCAACCATGCTCTACCTTCGAGCTTGTGATATTTTACTCGTGGGGTTTGTGGTATATGTTCCCGAGATGCCCCTATGGGTTGAACCTATACCTTCCCTAATCCGTGTGAACCCGAGAGTTCTCACGAGTCTTACTCTTCTGGCATTTTGCCAGCTATAATTTCAACACTACGACTTCATCGAAAACAAGAAGTGAATGGAAGGTTATGCATTGAAGAAGTGGGAGTCGACCTTGAACTTTGTGTTCATGCCCATGGACCCGATGTGGAACTTATCATGGAAGCTTCTTGTGATAATAATAATCCCCTTGTTATAAGTTCATCTAGTAACTATGTTTGGTCCCTTTGAAACCGTGGTTCTGACCATGATTGTTCCCCTTTGATTCCATTTCTCGGACAAGTTAAAGCACTTGTCTTCTGCAGATCAATGCATCTTCGCAACCTCTATCTTGACCTTCCTTTGAGTATTACCCTCCAGTATCTCGAGAATATCAAAGAACTGAGTTGCTTCCTATGAGTATTCATCTAGTATTACTTCTCACTAATTTCAGATTCCCCCCCCCCCCGGGTTTTGAGTTATTAGTCACTCGAGAACACTGATAAGAGAATCGATTCCGCACTCTGATTCAATAACTCTTAAGTAATTTTCATTCCTTACGAGTTTAATAATCCTTCAAGTCATTCCTAGCCTGGCCGGCTATATCATTATCGTGCAAAATTTTAACGGTGCTATCTGGTCCTTCCTGGAGCAGGATTTTCGACGACGAGCTAAGCTTATGTCGGTCTTCCTCGTCATACCATTTCTCCATGAACATCAAGCTTGCTTTCGAGTTTGTGTCGTACCCATAGTTCCAATAACCTTTCGCTTCAGCATTCCTTTGACTTGATGTCATCGCCGATCGATTACATCTTCATGAAATCTCTCGACAAATGTGTCGTGATCATCACCAACATTCTGAGCTGTTCCAGGAAATCAATCAAATTCATGATGAAAAATACCATCCTTGCCCCTTGATGAATTGTTCCTGAGCCCACTGGCCACAAAATCATCTTTTTCTTGCTGAAATTGTGTGAATTATTTTATAAGTTGTTCCGATGGATCCTTTGTGTATCTGAAGTCTTACCTTTGCATGAAGCCATGTCAATGTTATCTCGAAGCATGTCTGTGGTGATCCGATCTCCAATAAGAATGTTTGAAGCATGATATTAAAATTTCTTTATCAATTATCCAAACACTGTTGTATGGGAAATATCATGAAATTTCTTTCCCCTTACCCAAATTGTTTTATACTTCTATCTTGACATGGATATCATGCTCTGCTTGTCCCGGGGAAGGATATACCGTTGAAATATGTGTTTAAACACATTTTCCTTTCCATTGTTCTATTTAATCTGACAATTACATTTTCCTCTCCATTGGTTTGTTTAAACCTTATTGTGATCTATATTATATAAGGAGCAATACTTCCCTGCTTATGTAAACACCTCGTTGTATCACTCGGTCACTAAGACCCTGTTACTATTGTTGATGACATTCCGGTAGCCACCGATGGACGAGAACTTTGCCTAATGGCCTGCCTCGTTCAACAAGCAGGATAATGGTTCTCTTCGTCCCTCGCCCTTGGTACCAACGTTGTTGCCGACATAACTGACAGGCTACCCTCTGACATGCCTTGCTATCATAACCGTGCAAGATGTCAGCACCCTTCTACTTTTAACCCACATGGTGGGCCCATAACCCATAGTTCCACAGGATCGGAACCTGACTCTCCTATATATCCTTTATTCCGAAGTATCATTTGCTCTTGGGTTTGAGTGTTGTCACGAGCCATCGTCCGAGAGATGATCTATTCCCGATGCTCTGAACCCCCTTCTCACACTCTGTTCTGGTATCGATCGTTTGTCCATTCGCTTGAAACTTCCTATTGTACCCTCATATTTTGCTCTCGATGTTTTATTAAGTTTCAACTCGAGAGATACTTCTGCCACATTCCTTGAATTGTTCACCAGATAGTTAACCCTATAAGGGTCAGTTCTCCCGAAGTAACTCTTTACTTCCGCACTTAAATCTCGGGACGAGATTTCTTGCAGTGAAGGAGATTTGTAACACCCCAGTGTCAGGATAAAGTAATCACCTATCAATGGTGCCATGTAATCTTGTTACTGTTGCTAATCTTCACTTGATCCAAATCACCATTCAGTTTCAAATCCAATTTAAAGTCAAAAATTCAAATTTGCCAAACATGAAAACTAAAATATTCAAAGTGTGGCAAATAATCTCTGGTTAATTATCATGTTGGAACCAACCTCTTTTGGGATTCCAAAGTGCCCCTGGAAATTTATTTAGTGGTCCAACATCATATTAATTGGCCTTTTCAATTTCCAAAAAAAATGCTTGAACAATTCTGTTGGCCCTAAACTTTTTTGCAACACCACAATTTAGTGCATGAATTATGTGCCAAGTTTCAATCTTGGGAACATCCATTTTTGTGCTCTAGCTAATTGCAAAGAGAAGAGGAATATAAGAAAAGGGAATGGACTAAAACAACTCAAAAAAAAAAGCAAAGCCCCCTTCCTCGCTCGGCCTCGGCCCAGTTGACCCATGCGGCTCAATCGGCCCACCCCTCCTGCCCCTGGCCTTTTAAGCCACCCCACTCCCCAAACCCTAACTCCTCCCAATCCCCACACCCCCACTCGCTCCCTGCACGCCTCTCTCCCCTTTTCCCCGCCTGGATCAAGGCAGAGGCCCCGACCCCTTCACCATGCCGCCGCCGCCCGGCGCCTCCGGCCACCCCCTCGCCGGTGCCC